>NC_071387.1:96295249-96584375 GCF_022682495.2 Desmodus rotundus
TAAGGAGCCTCTTTTCAAAATGTTTCTTGTGTAGAAAACTTGTAGGTTATCAGAATGTATAGCTTTTGTCCCAGTTTATCTCTCCATTTACTGGGTGCATTCATGGAAGGCATGTTACAGGTCTTTGTAGGAAGAAATCACAGAAATGATTAAGAAAGCTTAAATAATGAGGTTTATACCAGTTACATACAAGGATTCTATGTATCTCAAAGATATAGGAGTAACTTACATAAAATTATCAATAAACTTATTTTATAATAAAAAATAAAGAAAGTCTAAATAGACGGAAAGGCACTGCATGTTCATGGATCAGAAGACACAATATTGTCAAATTGTTCTACAGGTTAAACACAACTCTGTCAGAATCCCAATGGCTTTTTTTGGTAGAAACTGACAAGTGCATCCTAAAATTCATATGGAAACTCAGAGGCACTAGACTAGGACTTGTGCCTGCCCAGCACAGCTGGTCCAGAGTGAAAGCAGGGCCAATCAATTTGCTTTTCTGGAGCTATTCCTGTCACTATTTTGGAAAAACCTTTCTGAGGATAAAATCAACAAACAAAATGAAGTGGGCAGTGAGGAACGGAGAAAGAGAGATGGAGATTGAGTTGATTACTTTGTGGAGCCTCAATCTAGTTGTGCGTGAAGCCAGGTACATCTCAGGCTTTCCCCGCTCTCAGAGTCAAGGTGAGATGAACAGCTCTCTGGGTAGTCTCAGAGGCCTGGTTTGACTGATCTTAAAAGCAGAATTGATAAACACATAAAACAAAGGACATTCAGCAAAGTAGGCCCCTGCTTAATTTATTTCCACCATGCTGCATTTTCCAAACAGTAGACTCACCACTGATCAACTTCCATTTTGGAATTGATAAACCAAGCTCACCACACATGACTCCAGGAAGAATTTTATTCCAAAGCCTTGTCAGCCCCAGGTAATTCTCTCCAAGTGCTACAACTCCCTCACACTTTCCAATTTCAAAACTTACTACCAAGTTACAGTAATCAAGACAGCGTGGTAGTGGCATGAGGATAGACATATAGATCAATTGAATAGAATCTAGAGTCCACAAGTGAACCCATATATGTATGGTGAATTGGTTTATTTTATTTTATTTTTATGTTATTTTTGCCCTTTCAGCCATTTCTTCTTATTTACAGTTTGCGCTTAATACAAGTCAATTCCATAACATGAGAGGTTACTATGGAACAAAGCCTAAATATATTAACACGATATACTATCCAAAATAGATGTACAGCACTCAGGTGTACAAAAAGGACCTGCTAATACAGTTCACGAATTTGGATTTTGTTCTGAGGAATAAAGGAGGAATCTTGAAATGGGGTTGACATGGTCAGATCTGGGCCTTAGGGAAGAGTCTGGCTGAGGAATGGGGGGCAGTGGAGGAGACTGGACTTGGGGAGACTCAATAGCAGGCTCTTGGAGTCACTCTGGGCAGAAGCAAGGAGAGGTTGAACTAGGATAATGGTGGTGGGGACAGAGGATGGACTGGCCAGGAAAGAAAATAGTGAAAGTATAATGTGTAAGAGTTGGTGGTTACTTAGCAGTGTTGTTGGGAAAGAAAGAAGCTCTTATGCTTATTGAATGCCAGGTGTTGGGCCCTGTGCTGGGGAAATAAAGGTCCGTCTGGTGGAGAAGCTGGACTGTAAACAATCACTATCCAGTGTACTAATTACCATGAGAGGGATGCACCAGGGGCCACTAGCACAGGGGAGAAAAGAAACCGTGTAAGGATGGGCTGTGTGGGGGAGAGGGTGTCAGGGAAGACTTCACAGAGAGGAAAAGTTTTGACCTGGATCTTAGAGGATAAATGGGGGATGCAAGAGTTTGGTAGCAAAAGGAGTAAGAAATTTTAAGCCTGTGCCAAAGGCAAAGAACAGAGTTCAAAAAATTGTTGGCCAGAAAAACCACATCTAAACCAAAGGCATACTTAGTTTTGCTCATATATAACACTTTCAGGAAAAAACATTTTTAACCCTCACCCGAGGACATGCTTATTGATTTTAGAGAGAGGGGAAGGAAAGGAGAGAGAGAGGGAGAGAAACATAGATCAGTTACCTCTCATATACCCCTGACCAGGGACTGAACCCACAACCTAGACATGTGCCCCAACTAGGAATCGAACCTGTGACCTTTCCATTTACAGGTGACACTCCAACCAAGACACACCGGTGAGGGCTAGAAATTTTTTAATTAGTTGCCAACATTTAAAGACCTGGAACTTTTATTAAAAAATTTATATTTCTAACTTGTCTTGAAAGACCAAGTTTAGCTATACAAGGCTCACATTCCTGCATGACAACCAAATGCTAGTTCAGCCATAGTCCCTATTATATTTCATCTGCCCACATCAACTATTCATGTTGCCTGCCTGGTCCTCTGAGATAATGAGAGATAATGAAGTGGTTGTCCTTTCAAGTCACTAAGTTTTGCAGTGGTTTACTCCACAACAGGTAACTGGAACACCCACCTCTACTCTTTCCCTGTCATCTGAGGGTTCAGCCTCTGATCCGGAGGAATGAAGGAGCATGTTGAGCTTGGGTGATGATGAGCAGCAAGGCCAGAAAGGTAGAGGAGGAGGATCATAAAGGGCTTTGTACACCATGCTGAGGGAGTTTGAACTTCTCCCTAGAGGAGCAGGTGGAGTTTTGTAAGCTAGCCACATTCTGACCAGGAAGGTGACCCAAACAATGCCGTAAAAGATGAATGAGAGGAAGGTCAGGGAGCTAGCACCGGGGTCCTGCAGTGCCACTCAGGCAGTGGTGGTGGGCATGGCAAAAAAGGAGAGATTCAAGGTCAAGACTTCCTTCTCTGAGGCCCTCCACCAGGTGCTAAAGGGGCATGCAGGTAAAGCCCTATAGCTGGCAGTCAGAACTAGGGAGCAATGAGAGCAGGTCTGGGCCACAGAGACAGATTAGGGGTTTTCAAAGTGTATAGTTAAAGCTGGGGGATGTGGATGAGATAGTGTGGGGAGTTTGGGTGGAGTCTTGGGGAGCACCCTACACATACTGTCTTAAGCAAAGGGAGGACACTCTGTGGGAGACTGAGAGAGAGAGAGAGAGAGAGAGAGAGAGAGAGAGAGAGAGAGAGAGAGAGAGACGGAAGGAGACAGAGAGCTGCAGAGAAAAGAAACAGGAGAGAGTGGGGCCCAGATGCCAAAGAAAAGAAAGATTCCAGATGGAGGCAGTAGGCAGTAGCATCTGATAATTACCGAAATGTGCTTATATGATTAATAGTCAGGAGGTTATTGGTGACCTTGGTGAGGGCAAGTCTGTGTGGAATGGTAGTAGCAGCAGCCAGATTCATGTAGGTAGAAGAGTAAGTAGGAAATGAGGAAGTGGAGACAGTGAGCGTAAACAGCTTTCAAGTAACAATTGTGAACAGTAAGAATGTGATAGGGAAGTGGTTTGAGGTTGCCACGACTAGAGAGATTCTCCCAAAGACAGGGGACTTGAGCTTGTTTTTATATACAGAAGAGAGGGTCTGTGGAGGGGAGAACTTAGCAATACAGGAGAAAGGGGTTAAGCGATAGAATGAGCTCACTGAGGAAATGGGAAGGAGTGTGTCCCAAGAAGGAGGAATCAGGGATGGGTCCAAGGAGGACACCTCCTCTGTGATAAAAGTGTATGTGTGTAATAATAACAAAACCAACATTATGGGTGTCTACAAGAGATGGAGTTGTTATTGCTGGTGGGAGCAGAGGGGTTGAAAGAGTTCTCACCTTTCCCCCCCGTAAAATAGAAGAAATGGTCATTTCCTAAAGGTGAGGAAGGTGGCCTGAGTTAGATGGCTAGTGAGAAGTGGCTTGCAAGGTTAACTTAGGTCTGAGCTTGTGGACATGTCAGTCTTATGTGCCTCCTGCTTAAGGCTGGGATTGGTTCCTGAGTGAGCCTGCAGGTGGGTTGGATGGAAGACCACAGCTGTGAGAGGCCTGTAACCTCTTGCAATGAGACCTTGTCACTTCTCTTTTTTTTAATCCTCACTCGAGCATACGTTTATTGATTTTAGAGAGAACAGAAGGGGGAGAGAGAGAGAGAGAAAGAAAGAGAGAGAGGGAGGGAGAGAAAGGGGGACAGAGAGAGAGAGAGGGAGAGAGAGAGAGGTGTCAATGTGAGAGAGAAAAATGAATTGGTTGCTTCCCACACGATCCCAAATGGGGATCAAACCCACAACCTAAGCATGTGCCCTGACCAGGAATCAAACCCACAACCTTTTGGTGTGCAGGACAACATTCCAAGAAACTGAGCTACCTGGCCAGGACCTTGTCACATCTTTACTTAGAGACTTGTGGGCTTCTCCTTACCTATGGAGCAGACTCCTTTAGAAGACACAGGTTGAGGTCCTTCATGATCTGCCTCCTGCTGACTTTCCCAGTTTATTACTTCCGCCTTCATCCCAAGCACCCAAGGCTCCAGTCATGGTGAAGAGTATGCCATTCCCTAAAATGCTATTGTCTTTTCCTCGTCTTTATCTGAATTGCTTTTCTCCCTCACCACTGCCTTCTCTGCTTGGCAAACTCCTATTCAAAACTCAATTTAAATGTAACATCACCCATCCATTCTGCTAACCTCTATGGAGTGCTTACCATGCTTCAGCCGTGGTTCGCCCCCCTGACTCCTCTGCTCTCCCCCTTGTGCACACCCTGCTTCGAGAGGTCATCTGGACAGTTTGAATGGGCTCATGGGTTTCCGAGTTAGGTAGACTGTACTTGAATCCCACTTTGTGCGACCTTGGGTAGGTCGTTTTCCTCCTCTGAGCCTCCATATTGTCATCTGCAAAAAGGGACAATATACCTCGGGCAGCACCGAGCAGCGAATGCTACTTGGAGCAGTCAGGACTCAGCTGTGAGGGTACTGGATGTCTAAATTCTTCTTTTACAGCTGATTGCTTGAAGCAGAACCCAAACAAAATTCACATATTACAGTTGGTTGACATATTTCTTAGGACTCTTTTAATGTGTTTCCCTACCTTTCTTTGAATGTCATTATTTGTTGAAGCTAGGTCATTTGTCTTATAAAATTTTCCACATTTTAGATTTAGGTAATTGCTTCCTTGTGGTATTATTTAACCTGTTCTTCTATCTCCTTATTTACTGTTAACTAGTGGTAAGATCCAGAGACTTGATCAGACTGGAGATGATGACTCTGGTGGGGACTTTGGTGGCAGCAGTGCCGAGGCGCTGTTGCCTACTTGCTGCATCATTTCGTCGGAGGCACTACGTCTGCTTGTCCTACTTTTGGTGATGTCACGGTTGACCACTGGGTTCTTTTTTAGGCAGTCATGGAAATTTGCACGTAACTTGGGTATTAGATGATGTTAAGAAATCACTGCTAAATTTTTTAGGTGTATTTATCTGTTACATAATGGTATTGTGCTTAGGTAAAATAAAAATCCTTATCTGACATGCAGTATAACATGGATGAATCTTAAAACATTATGCCAGTGAGAAAAGCCACACCCATTATGTATTATTTTATTTGTATGGAACATTCTAGAACAGGAAAAGCTAATCTATACTGATAGAAAGCAGATCAGCGGCTGCCTGGTGCTGAGGGTGGGGACTGACTGTAGAAGGGCACAAGGGAACTTTTAGGAGTGATCAGGGTGGTAACTACATGGGTACGTGCATTTGTCAAAACTAACTGAACCATGCGCTTGAAACGAGTG
This sequence comes from Desmodus rotundus, assembly GCF_022682495.2. NCBI lineage: Eukaryota > Metazoa > Chordata > Mammalia > Chiroptera > Phyllostomidae > Desmodus > Desmodus rotundus. The sequence goes on from NC_071387.1 coordinate 96,300,936, forward strand.
TTTTATTGTATGGGAATAAAGGTGTATTCTATTGTTCATAAATAAAGTTAATTTTAAAAGAAAAGAAAATAAGATTACAAATAGAATAAAAAGAATCCATTCAAAACAGCTACAACACTATAATGTACCTAGGAGGAAAAATACTCTAATGTTATACAAAACCTTAACAGAGAAAACTATAAAATTATGTTAAAGAACATAAAAGAACATATAAATATTGAGAAAAATGCAACACATTTATGGATGGAAGTCTTAATATCCTTCCCAAATTAATCTATACATTTAGTGCAATTTTATTAAAAACTCTAAGAGTTATTTTAAAAGTCTTTGTCTTTTAGAGGTAAATACTGACGTATCTCAGTTGAAATGCTATGATGTTTGGCATTTAATAGATTCCAAGGAAATAATGTGGAAGAAGAAATGAATCAACATCGCTCATGTGCTGGTGACTGCTGAAGCCAGGTGATGGAGTTCTACCCTAGAAATGGAGCAGTTCTGTCACCTTGTAAGATGAGGGAGCAACGCTAGGCTGGGGCGGCAGGAGACGGTGAAGCTACAGTTCGGCAGGTCTGTCTGACTCCTTCATGCTCAGCCTCTTTAGGGCAGGGCAGACCAGAGGAGATCTTGCGGGCCTTGCTAAGGATTTTGGATTTTAACTCTGGCAGCTTGGGCGGGCCCCTGGTCCTGTCTCTCTCCTAGGTGGGTACCAGTCAGAACTTTCTGTTGCAGACGCCAGAAATCCAACTCAAATATATTGTCTTATGTAGGAAGGAAAACTGACACATTATGTAACAGGAAAGTCAAGGAGTTCAGGCACAGCTTGATCCAGATTTTCAAATGATGTCATGACTATGTCTGTACCCATACCTCTCCTCTGCAGTCCTCTGTGTGAGCTCATTCTGACTAGCTTTTCCTACACGGTGACAAGAAGGTCACTACTTAGTGCTGGACTTACAGCCTACCAGCTCATTAACCCCCGGTTGGAAAGAGGAGCTTCTTTTTCCTGGAAGCTCCTATCAGTCTGCTTCTCATTATGTAGACTTGAATCAAATGCTCATCCCTGAACCAATCAATAAAGGTTGCCTTGACTGGGGAAGCACGGGCCATGTGCCTACCCTGAACCTCCTCTTGAACCTAAGCTCAGGGATTGCTGGTGAGGAAAGGTAGGTTCCCCAAAGGAAAATCCAGATGTAGCCACCAGTAAAGAGGGGATGGTAAGAAGCTGGGTGAGCAGCACACTGCAGGAACACCCTCCTACACCCCTCATTGGGAGGCGTCAACCTCTTCCTAAACACACAGAGAGCCTCATGCAGGGCCTTCACCACCCACCACTGAACAACTCTCACTCTTGTGCTCACTGGGCATTGCTTCCACATCATTTCCACAGCTGGCCTTGCATCTGTCCCCTGCAGCTGCCCCATACCTGTCTGCCCCCATCCCACGCTGCGGACCAACTGGAAGGTGAAAGCCGCCACCTGTGCTCCCCCAACCCTTCTCTCTCCAGGCCTGCCAGGTTCTTGCCTTTGGGGGCATGGTTTTCAGGTCCATCACAGACATGCCTGTCCTCTTCTTGGAAATGAGGTGCCCCAGGGCTGAAGGCAGTGCGTGCCTGAGCGTCCTCTCTGTAAAATGGAGGTGGTATCTGCCCCTGGGTGTTACGAGGGTTCAGCGAGTGCACCATGGTTTTAGCGTTTTGAGCAGTGCCCGACACAGAGCAGGCGCTCAGTAAACGGCAGCTGTTATTTTTGTCACGGCAGCTGGAGACTGCGCATCACAGTCCCTGTCCGTCCCTGTCCAGTCCAGTTCAGTAACAGGCTCTCGGGTGCAGCCCGGCACACTGGTTCTTACAACAGAACAACCTGTGGAATACTGACACACACACTGCCTCATTTAAAAGTCAGAGCTTTGTCCGGTGGGCAGGACAAACTGTATTTATTCCCCATTCGCAGACGAAGACACTGAGGCTCAGAGAGGTGAGACCTCTTGCGCAAGATCACTCAGCCCGTCAGTGGCGGAGGTAGGATTTGAACCAGTCCCTTAAAAAGTTACATTTTGGGGTCTTTGCTCAGGCTGCCCCTCAGCCCAGATGACCTTCTGTAGTCAGGCCTGTGGCTCTTTCTCATCCTTTCCTGTCCAGGTCAAATACTCTGTACACAGCAATAATGATAAGAGCTTACATTCATTAAGTACTTGCGCCACTCCAGATGGGGTGCTTGAGGCTTTCCTTTCCCCATAATCTTATAAGGTAAGTATTACTCTGTTACAGAGGGAGAAACTGAGGCTCCGAGAGGTTAAGTAAGCTGCCCGAGGTCACTCAGTAGGTGCAGCAGGAGTCGAACTCATAAAGCACTCTGCTTCCAGAGCAGGCCTTTCTTGCCCTCTGGATGTGGCTCCTGAGCCCAAGGATGGGCACAAACTCCTTCTCCCTAGTGAGTCTGAAGTCTGGGCTTCTGCCCCTGCCTGGCTCCCTTGGAGCTATTTGCTCCTCTCCTTCCAGTAGTCTGAGAGCTCCCTACAGGCAGGAACCTGAGTCCTTCACCTCTGTAGCCCTGCACAGAGAGGTGCGCCGTGTGCCAGATTAATTCATTTGTTCCCCATGAGGCAGCCAGGCTGATGTCCCCCTAGATGAAGACATGAGAACTGGGAGGTTAAGTGACTCTCTCAAGGCCACCCATTTGTACATGTAGGAGACTGGACAAGACCAGGGATCTTCTGGGCGCAGGCTGGCACAGGACTCTCCCTCCTCCTCATCTGGTCCTCCACTCTGTTCCCTGCCTCTGTGGGGAGAGAAGGCAGCACAGCCTTAGCTGGGAGTGGGCGTGGGGGCCTCTACCAGGGCCAGCTGGGCCCGGTGCCAGGGAAAGGATGGCGAGTGGGCTGGGAGTAGACCGAAGGGGGAAAGAAGGAACAGAGTATTTTTGCATTTTGACATTAAAAAGTGAAGATTAGATTGTCAACGACTGGCCAGCGTCATCTGTTTTGGTTCGGAATTGGCAGCGTAGGGCACCGAGCTTCTGGAGGAGGGAGGGGAAGGAGGCTGCGGGCTGGTGGGGCGAGGCGGCGCCTCTGCGGAGGGAAGGGCTCTGTCCTTTAAGAGCTCCGCCCAAAGGGGCGCTGCCACGCCTAAGGAGGCGGGTGGCCGGGCTTCTCATTCATTGTCTTGACAAGAGCATCCTCAGCGGGCAGTCTCTGGTTCCTTCAGCGCCTTCCTCCACCTCCGCTTCCTCCTCCATTTAGGGGGCCTCAGCAGCAGGTAAGCCTGGGGTCCCGGGAAAAGGGACTAGGCATTGCTGTCCTGGGCCACCTGTGGGGCAGGCGCGAGCTTGGGAGGAGCCGGCTGTGGGGGTGGACAGGCTGTCAGAGGGCGCCAGTGCTGAGGTGAGGACAGAGCCCGCAAGCCCCTGCGTGGAGGGGACTCGCCTGGGCGTGGGTGAACGTGGGAGGGTCCATCAGTGTGTCCGAGAGCTCCGAGAAGAGGCGAGGGTGAAGGGCCAGGGCAGCCAAGATGTGTGTGCGGGGTGAGGATACGTGCGGGGCCGTGACTCTCCCCAGAACGGGAGTCTTTGGGGGTGGGGGTGGGGGTGGGGGCAGGGTGCGGTGGGCCGAGCAGCTGCCCTAAGCTTGGAGACAGGGAGGGGTTGAGAGCAAAACAAGAAAAGACCAAGTTCCCCTTTTCGTGGTTTCCGGGGCCTGGTACCTGCGGTGGGGGAGGAGGCAGGGTGGGGTGATGGCTTCCTGTCCTCCAACCTCCAGTTTGGGGCTCTCTGCTTCCCAAACCCAGGCTTTGCACCTGGGACTGACCCCCGGCCCCCAGACTGCTTCTCCGCATACACCCGAGCAGGCTCCTCACTGTGAGCCTCCTGGAGAGACTCATAGGGTGGGTGGGGGGAGGGTTGGAGCCCCCAGTGAGAAGGACCAGACCCTAAGGTGGGGCAAATGGGTGAAGCTGAGAAGGTAGAATAGAGGCCCTGGGGAGGGTGTCCCTCCAGCAGGCACCCCGATCCTGGCACCTGAGGAGCCAGAGGCCGCCCCTCTGCTTCGCTTGTTGTCTGCCAAGCCAGTGGGCGAAAACCATCCTAGCTGGACCTCAGAGAAGTCAGCCCAGACTCTCCCTTCCTGTGCAGAGCTCCAGTGGGGGTGGCAATGGCACTTAGGGCACCTGCTTAAGTGGAGGTGAGGGCAGAGGAGCACAGAGGAGGAGAAACCCGGACCTAGGCCATCTGCCCGCTTGTGGGGCCCAGAGACCTACTGAGGAAGCCATCCCGACACCCAATGGTGTGCCTCCTGGGCAGGCCCACGTGCTGTTTCCCTTTGTGTGCCTGGCACTGTGGCAGAGGCGAGGAGGCCAGCCCTGCCCGACTTTAGGAAATTACCCTGTAGGTGTGCGGGGCGTGAGGTCTGGACACTGAGGCTGAGAGAAGCCCCTCCACAGTGTGAGCCACCGGAGAGAGGCTCTGTGTGTCAGCCAGCTGGTTGACGACAGATCGCGCTAGGTGCCGCCCTGCACCAGGCTCTGCTACAGAGAGGCCTGGAGAACAGAAGCAAGGGCTGAGGGGTGTGGAGAAGGTGGGACTCACAGGTGAGCTGGGAGTGAAGAGGGAGTGGAAGGCGAGAGGAGTGTGAGGGGAGCAGGTTGTTAGCTACAGGGGAGAGTGAGCAATGGGGAGCCCTGGATGCTGCTGCTGGGGAAGTTAGCCGAGACCTTAAATGCCAGGCTGAGGGGTGTCCTGAGGGTGACAAGGTCAGAGTTGACCTGAAGGGAGAAAAGCTCTCAACCCCTGTGCCCCTCTACCCCCACCCCAGCATGAGCCGGCAGGTGGTGCGCTCCAGCAAGTTCCGGCACGTGTTTGGACAGCCGGCCAAGGCCGACCAGTGTTATGAGGATGTACGCGTCTCACAGACCACCTGGGACAGTGGCTTCTGTGCCGTCAACCCCAAGTTTGTGGCCCTGATCTGTGAGGCCAGTGGTGGAGGGGCCTTCCTGGTGCTGCCCCTGAGCAAGGTGAGCCTCTGGAGCCCTGGGGGCAGCAGTCTTCCACCTAAGGTAGCCTCTGGCCTCCCAATGGCCTCCAGGGGGCCTGATGAGGTGACCGTCACCAAGCCTTCCAGGGCCAGGGTGTTGTCATCTCTAAAATTGAGCCTTATATGGAAACTCAATCTCTGAGGGGAGCTGACACGAGAAGGATCACACAGTGAGTCCTGAGACCCTCCTGAGCATCTCTCAAGTGTCAGCCTGGGGCCTTCCCCTCTCAGGAGCACAGAGAAGGATGGGCTGGGGTCTGCACAGGCCCAGCAGTGCTCTCAGAATGGGAGGTACTCCGGGTCTGGGCCTGTCAGAGCCCTTGGGAACCCAGCAAGTTGGGGCCCCCATCTCACAGGCAGGGGTGATGGAAGAGGGCCTTCTCCTCTGCCCAGCCCTGCCCTCCTGCTCCTGTTCCCCGCCACTGCCATCTGCTGACCCCTACTCCCAGCATACTACTGTGCTCTTGGGGGGTGAGGCAGGAAGGGAAGATGGGCCCTAAGTTGTTACCTTAAAAGGGCCGATGGAAGCAAAGAGAAGAGGAAGTGGTTGTCAGGGTGAGAGCTGGGCCTGCTCTTCACACAGGAAGCCCTTCTGCAGTAGCTGTCCCAGGAAGTGGCCATTTCCAAACCTCTGCTCTGGTCTGGGGGCCAATTATGACAGACTTCCTGGTGCCTCTCCTTTTGAAAGGACCCATGCCCAGGTCCGCCCAGGTCCCCACCATTCACACACACTTGCTTGGGGAACACTTCCCCCAACACTACTGACCCCCTTTCCCTACCACCTGCCCTGGCCCTTGTCCTGTGTGCCATGGAAGCCTCACTCATGGAAGGTGGGTGGGGCTGGGGGCCCTCAGGGCAAAAATGAAAACCTGAGACAGAGATGGCAGGTACTTGGCCAAGATCTGACAGTGAGGCAGGATCAGGACCTGGGGTGAGGCTGGCCCCATGCCCCTGATCTTTGCTTCTTGTGGCCGGTCCCTCTGAGTAATTCTGACAACTCTGGCCTGGGGCAAACAGATGCCCAAACCCTCCCACCCTAGGCCCTGCTTGGCCTCCCAGCCTCCCTCTCTGTGCCTCTCTAAAGGGGTGTAGGGAGGTGGGATTGCATTTGGAGAGCACAAGCACCTCCCTCAGAGGCCCTCCTGTGCCCTCTAGACTGGACGTGTGGACAAGAATGTGCCCACAGTCTGCGGCCACACAGCCCCCGTGCTGGACATCGCCTGGTGCCCGCACAATGATAATGTCATCGCCAGTGGCTCTGAGGATTGCACAGTCATGGTGAGTGGTGGTGGGGACACAGGAGCAAGGAGGGGGCTCCGGGATGGGATCTGACATGTGTAACACCCAAGACTCACTTGCCCCTTCTCTGCAGGTATGGGAGATCCCTGATGGGGGCCTGACGCTGCCCCTGCGGGAGCCTGTTGTCACCCTGGAGGGCCACACCAAGCGTGTGGGCATCGTGGCCTGGCACCCCACAGCCCAGAACGTGCTGCTTAGTGCAGGTGCCTGGAGGGAGAAGAGGGGTGGGCTGTGGGCTGGTCGCCTGGCAGCAAGGGGGCAGGCTCATGGCTTCTGACACTGAGGGCATTGCCCAGGTTGTGACAACGTGATCCTGGTGTGGGACGTGGGCACTGGGGCGGCCGTGCTGACGCTGGGCACGGATGTGCACCCGGACACAATCTACAGCGTGGACTGGAGCCGAGACGGCGGCCTCATCTGCACCTCCTGCCGTGACAAGCGCGTGCGCATCATCGAGCCCCGCAAAGGCACTGTTGTGGCTGTGAGTTGCCAGGAGCCATAACCCTTGACCCAGAGACCTTCATCCCTCCTGCCCACCACCAACCGTGCCCCTAGTTGCTACCCTCTCCTGACCCTGACTGGGGTCCGACCACCTCCCTTTCCTTCCAGGAGAAGGACCGTCCTCACGAGGGGACCCGGCCTGTGCGCGCTGTGTTTGTGTCTGACGGAAAGATCCTGACCACAGGCTTCAGCCGAATGAGTGAGCGCCAGGTGGCACTATGGGACACGGTGAGTGCAGACAATCAGGGCTGGAGGCTCAGTTCCTGCCCTGCCACCTAAATGGCTGTATGCCCATGGGCCCATTTACCGACCCCTGGTTGGTCTGTATGGGGTTGCCCCTGCCCAGTGAAGAGCATCACCCTGAGGCCTGATGCAGCCCAGCCCACTGTTACCTCCCACCTGTCTCTGCAGAAGCACCTGGAGGAGCCACTGTCGCTGCAGGAGCTGGACACAAGCAGTGGTGTCCTGCTGCCCTTCTTTGACCCCGACACCAACATTGTCTACCTCTGTGGCAAGGTGGCCCAGTTGGGCGGGGGGTCAGGGAAGCAAGGTGGGCGGAGGCGCTTGGAAAGGACCACAGCTGCAGGCATCTGTCGGTATTGATCTTCCCTTGCACCCACTGCCTGCAGGGCGACAGCTCCATCCGGTACTTTGAGATCACTTCCGAGGCCCCGTTCCTGCACTATCTCTCCATGTTCAGTTCCAAGGAGTCCCAGCGTGGCATGGGCTACATGCCCAAACGTGGCCTGGAGGTGAACAAGTGTGAGATCGCCAGGTGACTGATCCCCGCCCTGAGCACGCTCTTAAGGCAGTGCCGACCTCATGCTGACTTTCAGTCCCAGCCCAACTACGCTGTGGACGCTGCTCACTTTCCTGTTTCCACAGATTCTACAAGCTGCACGAGCGGAGGTGTGAGCCCATTGCCATGACAGTGCCTAGAAAGGTGATGCTTCCCTGTCCCTCCTTGGGCTGTGGGCTGGGCACTGACCTTGCAGAGCTGCAGGGTGGTGGCGTGGCCTACGCATGCTCTTAACCAGCCTTGGCCTTGCCCACAGTCGGACCTGTTCCAGGAGGACCTGTACCCGCCCACTGCAGGGCCTGACGCTGCCCTCACGGCTGAGGAGTGGCTGGGGGGTCGGGATGCTGGGCCCCTCCTCATTTCCCTCAAGGATGGCTACGTGCCCCCAAAGAGCCGAGAGCTGAGGGTCAACCGGGGCCTGGACACTGGGCGCAGGAGGACAGCACCAGAGACCAGTGGCACTCCTAGCTCGGTGAGAGGCAGATGGGAGGCTGGAAATTAGGGTGGGAAGACAGAGCAGAGCAGGGGCTGCTATGGATGTCGTCACTGATGTGGTGAGAGAGGCTGGCCTTTGAGGTAGCCCAAACTTACAGGGGTCTGCGAGTGGGTAATCCCGAGGCCTCAGAAAACAGGCTTCAGGCTTATAGGCCTGCAGCTCTCTGGGTCACAACTGGCTGAGACAGAAGGGCCCAGGCCCTATGATTCTCGGGAGAAGACTTGGTGGATGCCAGGGTTAAGGGGAGCCCAGGATGGGGCTGGGCCTAATGCAGCCCTGGGTCCTCCAGGATGTCGTATCTCGGCTGGAGGAGGAGATGAGGAAGCTCCAGGCCACAGTGCAGGAGCTACAGAAGCGCTTGGATAGGCTGGAGGAGACAGTCCAAGCCAAGTAGAAGACTCCAGGGCCTTCAGCTGGGGCCCATGGCATCACCTGCTTCCCCTTCCATTCATACTTCCACTCCTCAGGCCACAACGGCAGATACAATAATAAAATGGCTTTATTTTCTGGTACCTCTCAGACTCTGATGACTGGCCACATGAATGCTGAGTCTGCTGAACTGACATGCCCTTGAGTTCCCCCTCAGTGTAACTGACTCATGGCGGGGACTGAGCGATGCCTCCAAACGCCCGAGACCACAGGAACAGGTGTTGGTGGCTGGCAGCCACCCCATTCTGGTGTGGTTTGGGGGCCTGCTGTTTTCCAGTGAGCAGGTCTGACTCTTTAAGGCCCCAGCCTGGAGCCTGGGGAACTCCCATGTCTACCCCAAATCCACCTTTTCTAGCCAACCACATCAGGGTACGTGCAACTGTGCTGACATTGCCTGTGGGGAAATGAGACATCTTTCAAACTGTACGTTTCAGGGGTCCTTTTTAAGGAGAAAGCTTACAAGCAAAGCAACAGCCCACCCCTAGTTTACAGGTGAGGAAACTGAGGCACCGAAGAGTTGAGGGGCTTGCTGAAGGGCAGGTCCCGTGTCACGACTTAAGTCTCCCCTTCCAGTTTAGAGCCTCCTTGGGCAGTGCTGCTGTCTCTCGAGCCCTCACTGTGGGTTCTGCCTGAGCCTGGCGTCTGTGAGAGAGGGACCAGAATAGACCTGCCAGGCCTTATCAAGCGGGGATTTGGAAGTGGGTTTCTGATACCCAACTTAGTGGGGGACCCTGAGCTGGGACACAGGGCTATCACGACTGGGTGTCCTGGCCACAGAAGGGTTTGGTTCACACAGGGACAGCAAGGACTTAATGCCCTGTCTGCTGATCCCTCTCCCTTCTTCAGCGTGCCAGAGAAAACCACCTGGGCAGAGAGCTGAGGCAGCTGTAAGACTGTCTCTGCCCGCTCATTTTGGTCTCACCCTCTACGCAAGCCACGTTACCCTGGGCAAGTCACTTCTTTCCAGGCTTCCGTTGCCCACCTATAAAATGGGGAAAGGACCACCACAACTCTGAGAACGCAGTGAGTGGATCCAATTAGGGGTGTGAGGAGAGAATCAGAAAATCTGTGGAGCCTGGGCCTGCTAAAGAGGTGAGGTCCCTGCTTGGACCCTCTCCTGTAGAATGCGGATGGGCCTGTCTGAATAGACTCAGCTGCTAGCTCTCCTCCTGGACCAGAACAGCGGGGAGAAAAGTTCAGGGAAGGATCCCTGGAACCTAGAAGGGTTAACCTGTCATCACCATGACTACCAGCTTTACCAACCCATTCTCCTTATGACAGAAACAAGAGGGAGGTGGGGATGGAGATAACTTAGGGGCCAAAAAACTGGCCTTGAAAACACAGGAGAACAGGATGGGTAGGATGGCTGAAACCTGTAATTCGTACTCCCAGAGAGCCCTGGCCCAAAACGCGTCTCAGGGACTTTATCTGTACAAGGCTTTACCAATCCTGGTACTTGTGCATAAGCTGCAGGTTGGCCTTACTTTCCTGTTCTACCCCTATTCCTATCCTCTGCCCACACCCCCATTCCTGAAAACCTCATGGTCTTCCCATGGGCCTCTGTGGCCATGTCAAGCCCAGGGCTAAAAAAGGCCATTGGACCTTCTCCGGTGGGCCAAAAAGCACCAGCATTCCTGCTGTTGGAGACCCACTGCTGGGGTACCATGTACCTGAGGGGACCTGAAGGGGAAATGCAGAATCCTCTATTATGCTTCTGACATTGGGGTGATGTTGGTGAGAGGGACAGGTTTGTTAAATTGGCCAGCACCCTGAAACCCTGAGCACTTTCCCGTCTGCACACCCTGAAGGCTAGCAGAGGGCAGTAACACCCAGCAAAGCTCCATAAATGGGCGGGTTCGTTGGGTAGTGGTGGTACGCCTAGGGGTTTACCAAGAATTACAGAAGGTACCTGTGAGGCCTGTCCTAGAAGAGATTTTAAGAACTGAACTTTCACTTTACAAGTGGGGACACACAGGCCTATGTGTGGAGAGGGACTTGCCCAAGGGAAAACAATGGAGAGTGGCAGGAAGAAGCCAGGCCCCAGACCCCCTCAGCATCCCTCCCACACACAACACACTAACACAGAAGCTGGCCCTGATTCATAATTTAATGGATGTGCAGGTCCTGGTCCCTTATTTCTGCCGCTCACGGGCCCACTGCTCTGGGGTCAGAGTTTTCTGTTCAAAGGCATGGATATGCGGAAGCTCTTCTGCTAGGCACGCGTTCACCAGCCTGGGGGAGAGATGGGGTTAGGAAATGGCAGGCGCCTGAAGTCACAGTCCCCGAAGCTAGGTTGACCCGGGAGACCGGAGGTGTCCCTAGGTTGTAGTCCCCAGGACCTGGGAACAAGAGAGGTGGAGGACCCTAAGTCTCACTACTCGATGCGGGGATGAGAAGGCGGGATCCTTGGGGTCGTAAGTCCACGGTGCTGGGCCGCATTGGCTGGGGTGAGGGCACTGGGTAGCGGGGATTGGCCGGGGTTGTGGTCCCGGAGCTGGGGCCGCGCTAAGCGAAGTGTTCCCCGGGCCTCACCGGTGTCTTTGAAGCAGCGGCTTCCCCTCAAACTTGGCCGACACCACCAGGACTCGGAAGCTGGACGCGCAACGGTTGGGAGTCGTGTCCTCCACTTCCTATGAGGCAGAATGGTGTGGATGATGACAAACCACCCACCTAGAAGCCCTTTTCCACTCCCCGGTGAATCCAGGCCATTCAACTCACCACGTGATCTGCCTCCAGGTTCCGCTGAAGCTTCTCCCGGAGGTACTCGGCACTGAATTCCATGGTGGAAGCCCAAAGAGGGCTGCAGCCCAAAGGGGGCGGTGACCCAGCGAGGGCAAAACCCCAGCACTGACGCAGATCACGCTATTTTCACCCTTACTGGAGTCTCTTCCGCTGAGGCCTCTACTTCCGCCCTTACTAAGGAGTCCGTAAACTCAGCCTTTCCGCCCTCACGCACACCCAGCTTTCCAACCTTCCTAGGTTTCCGCGCTTACTGCCAGTCAGCCAATCAGAGTCTGAACACGGACCGACTCCGCCCCAGCCGAAGCTAATTGGTGTCCACTGCCTGCACAGAAATCTGGGTTCTGTGGGCGGCTTTGGGCTCCCTAACTCCAGCCAGGAAAGGGTGCACGAACCCGCCTTGCTGCAGCCTCTAGGATACCTCGGAATCGCCCCCAAGCGCCTTTTCCTAGATAGCACATTGCGGCCCTGGCAACCCAAGCCACTCCGAGGTCAGAGGCCACAGCAATCAACCCACAAGTCTTGATGGGCCCCGCGGGAGGTGCGACGAGGCCCGGGCGCTTCTTCGGCGTCTACCTGCTCTATTGCCTGAACCCTCGGCACCGGGGCCGCGTGTACGTGGGGTTCACTGTCAACCCTGCTCGTAGGGTGCAGCAGCACAACGGGGGCCGCAAAAAAGGCGGGGCTTGGCGGACCAGCGGGCGCGGGCCCTGGTAAGAAGGGGCGGGCCACTTTGGAGGAGGGCGTCAAGGAGGAGGTGGGGCCCGCAGGGTGTAGGCCAGTGGCAGTGGGCAGGGGCGGAGAGACGGGCCTGGTGGGGCTAGAGATGTAGATGGACCTGTCTCGGGGGAGGAGCCTGTGAGAGGTGGAGCACCGTGACACAAGGCTATGGGACCCAGAGGCGGGGCTGGGTAGGAAGGGGATTAGTGATTTAGGTTAGTTTTCGCAATAGGGGGTTGGTGAACTGGCTTGGAGGGAAGATAGAGACCCTAGAAGGGAGAGAACTGAGGAGGGCAGTTAAGTCCTGTTGACCGGAGGCGGATCCCGAAGCTGGCAGGAGCGAGGGTCGGACCTCTAAGAAGTGGGCAGCGCCTCATGGGCGAGGCTTGATCCTGTGAGGATTCCTCTCTGGTAGGACTGACGGAGAACCGTGATGAGGGGATTAGGCAGGACACAGAATGGGGCAGGGGGCTCACAGGCCGCGCCCTCATTCTCTTCCCCAGGGAGATGGTGCTCATTGTGCACGGCTTCCCTTCCTCCGTGGCCGCCCTTCGGGTAAGGCAGGAGACTGGGCTGGCGGGAAGATGGGTGGGACTTGGGTTCCTCCCTGGACCGTCCTTACGCCTTCACTTCTGCCCGCAGTTTGAGTGGGCCTGGCAGCATCCGCATGCCTCGCGGCGCCTGGCACACGTGGCTCCACGCCTGCGCAGTGAGGGAGCCTTCGCTTTCCACCTGCGCGTGCTGGCGCACATGCTGCGCGCGCCGCCCTGGGCGCGCCTCCCACTCACCCTGCGCTGGCTGCGCGCTGACTTCCGCCAGGACCTCTGCCCACCACCGCCACCGCACGTGCCGCTGGCCTTCGGGCCTCTGTCACCCCGAGTTTTGGCCTCCAAGCTCCGGACCAATCTCTTTGCTGACACTGAGCCCCAGCCAGACCAGGTTACTGAGGCCCCCTGCAGTCTTTGCGCGTGTGCGCTCCAGGTGAGAGGCCCCACATGGTCTCCAGGTTGTGGCAGGTCTGCACTTAAGATGACTTAGGATCAAGCTGTTTATTGAGGGATCACGAGCCCACTGACACCCTTTTTGGCAGCTCTGCTTCCATCTGAAAAATGGGGAAGATAGTACTTGTGGTCATTCCTCGACATTAGTACTCTCCAACTTGGGGCCTTTGCCCTTTCCTTTTCACTGGGAAGTTCTTCTGTAGACCTTCAGTCTTGATAAAATGCCACTTCTTCTCCGTGAAGTGTTCCTTGGCTTTCTATCTAAAATTGCAACATTCTTGGTACTTCCCTGCTATCTTTTTCTCTTCTTTTAAAGCCTTACCACTTCTTGTCCGACATATCATGTACAGTTGGCTCTTGAACAACATGGAGGTTAGGGGCGCTGACCCCGAGCAGTCGAGAAGCCACGTGTAACTTTTTACTCCCCCCAAACAGCCCTCCCTCGGTATCCATAGAGGATTGGTTCCAGTACCCCTCCACCCCCTCGGATTTTCCAGTCCCTTATACAAAATGCTATAGAACAGTGCATACAGGTGGCCCTCTGCATCTGTGGGTTCCCAGCTCTGGCTCAAAAATACCATTTTCAATCTGTGGTTGGTTGAATCAGCAGATGCAGAACCCCGGTGGGATACGGAGGGTCCACTGTATATTTATTGGAAAAAAGATCGTGTGTAAGTGGACCCCTGCAGTTCAAACCTGTGTTCTTCAAGGGTCAACTGTATTTTATTTTATTATGGGTTTCTCCCACCCCCCATACTAACCTCCACAAGAGCAGTTCTTATTCAGTACTGTAGAGTAGGGTCTAGTACACAGCAGGTGGCAGATAAATATTTAGTATGTTAACTGAGATGTAGGCCTGAGTTCCACTCATAGTAAATGTAGGTAAACTGAGTACAGTCGCAAGCTGCTTAACTAGGGGAATATACCCTGAGAAATGCGTCCTTGGGTGATTCTGTGGTGCGAACGTCATAGAGGGCACTTATGCACACCTGGATGGTACAGTCCATTACACATAGGCTCTACAACATACCTCCGTCATATGTGCGCTTCCTCGCCGACCAAAATGTTATGCGGTGCGTGACTGTACTTGCCATTCAGAGATTTAGTGACCTGCTTGCGATCACTTAGCCTGTAAGGAACTCTAATCTAGGTCTGGCTGCAGGGGCCATGCTGTTTTAGAATCACTGCCAATACTCAAGAGAAAACTGGCCAGCTTAGTCCCTATAGGTATTTTAACCCCTCTGTGCCTGTTTCCTCATCTCTAATACGCAAATAAGAGTAACACGTGCCTCACAGGGTTGTTTTATGCAAAGCCCTTGAAAAAGTGGTCCATGGAAATTCTTTGTTATTGCTACATCACTACTCCCCCATTTTCTTTACTTGCCTGCTGCCTCTGACAGGATGAAGAAGGCCCCCTGTGTTGCCCTCACCCTGGCTGTTCCCTAAGGGCCCACATGATCTGCCTGGCACAGGAGTTCTTGCAGGAGGAGCCAGGGCAGCTTCTGCCCCTAGAGGGCCAGTGCCCTGGGTGAGTCCAGCATCCCTACCCCAGCCTGGTGTACCTCTGGGAAGACAGTGCCCAGTTGTCTACGTCTAAGCCCAGGGTATCTGAGTCCTCGTCTTGGCACCCAGGGCCTAGCCTGGAGGCGGCTTGTGACCCTGACTCCATATCTCCTGCCAACTGTACCCCTTGGTAGCTGTAAGAATTCACTGCTGTGGGGAGACCTGGTCTGGCTGTGCCGAATGGGCACCGAGGAGGAAGAGGAGGACTTGGAATTAGAAGAGGTAAGAGGTGGTTTTGGAGCCTACCCATCCCCTAGACTGCCTTTGACCATCCTTCTTGTCTCCACAGGAACACTGGACAGACATGCTGGAGATCTGATCCTCAGCATCCCCACCCCTCCACCCATTCCTTTTCTGTGTCACTTCCTTTGGGTCTGGGCAGTTTTTACTTGAGTACAATAAAAAGTCTGAATTAAGCCCTGGCTGGTGTGGCTCAGTGGAGTGAGTGCTGGCCTGTGAACCAAAGGGTCGCCGGTTCGATTCCCAGTCAGGGCACATGCCTGGGTTGCAGGCAAGGTCCCCAGTAGGGGGGTGCGAGAGGCAACCACATATTGATGTTCCTTTCCCCTTCCCCTCTCTCTAAAAATAAACGTATAAAAATCTTTATTAAAAAATTAAAAAAAACACAAACACTGAGTTAAGGGTACCTTCTGGTGTGTACCAGGATGTGTGTGTGGAGCTAGCAGGCAGAGGCCTGTGGAAAACAGGGGAGGGGGAGGGGTCATCCCACAGCATGGACCAGCCTTTCCTCTGCTGGAGATCTCTCTGCCTCAGTGTTCCCCAGCCTTCCTCTGAGGTTACAGTTCTTGACGGTTTAGGTGACTCTCAGCCTTGACTCAGAGCTCACCCACCTCCAGTGCCCAGCTTGACTTTGGACCTTAATCTAAATATAAGGGTAAAGGCCAAGGCTCCTTCAAATCCAGGGAAAGAAAAGCAAGCATTTTCTGGGGGCCTGTTCTTCCACCATCTGAGTAAGGCCACATGGGAACCATGGAACTGGGCTCACTTCCAGGGTTATGAGACTGCAGCGTTCTTGGTCTTTCCCATTCTCTGCTGCCTCAAGAAGAGCCTGCTGAGCAATGCCCAGCACCCAACCCTGTCCCGGCCCGCCCACATCACTAGGGAATGTCTGGGCAGCCTGGGGACTGTGGGTTGCCCAGGACCTGAACATTTGGTGTCTTCAGACTGGCCTGTCACCACCTTTCCCTTCCACTCACTCTTGTGTCCTCTTTAGACCAGAGTTATTAGAAAAAGCTGACAAAACAGTAAGACAGCTGTCTGGTCAGGAGCCAGGATTATAGCTCAACTCCCTCCGCCCCCCACCCGCCCAATCAAACCAAACCAAACCAAACCTATTAAGCTCTATTGTCTAGATTCAGTCTTTTATTTTCTACACACTAAACCCACAGGTTGGGTTTTCAGCCCAGTCTAATGCTGGCTCCCGCTGGGGTGCTAAGGAGGGTAGCAGAAAGGAGCCCTCCCAACCCAACTCCACCCTTTCCTTCTTGGAGGATAGCCAAGTTGGGGTGAGGCTCCAGATCCCTCCCACTTTGGATATAAAACTTTCAGTTCTGAGTTCTATACTGCACTCGCACTAAGCCACAGCAGGAGACAGTCACAAGGCCAAGGTCCAGAGAGGTCAGGTGAGTGCTAGGATGGGGGTGGAGTGGGCCAGACCTCCCTTACCCTGCACTGAGCTCCTATGGCTTGTTCTCTCTGTTCCTGGCTCTAACAACTCTGCCCTTTCCCCATGGAAATCTCAGCTCAGTCTACTACCAGCTCCAGCTTGGCCTTGAGCCCCCTCCCCTCTCCCGCTGCGTCATCAGTTTTGTTCATTCGCTCGCTAGGCTCTGGCCCCCAAACCAGCTCAGTTGCTCAATTGGCTGTGTTTATTTCTGAGTTAAGATGGAGTGAAGCTGAGCAAGTGGGGCCACAGGCCCAGCTGGCTTTTGGGAGGTTTCTTTATGTGAGGGGTCTAGGGAGCTCAAAGAGAGAAGGACTGGGAAGAGCCCATGGGGGTCAGGCCCAGAGTCCCAGCAGGAAGTAGTGAAAGAAAGAACACTTGGCAGGCCCTAGAGCAGGAGTTTTCTCAAGTAAACATTGGTATCTCCTGGAGCTTCCAAAAACAGGTATTTGAGTCCTACCACCAAGCGATTTAATGGGCTGGGGGTATAGCCCAGGCAGGGGATTTGTAAAAGCTCTGCAGGTAAATCCAAGGTGCAGTCAGAGTTGGGGCCCGCTGCGTTAGATCTGGCTGGGAATCGGCCCCAGCACTCACTTGCTCTGTGAGCGAGGGAAAGTTGCTCAGCCTCCGCCAGCCTGTCTTTATCTCAAAGCAAGAATTCCACAGATGGTAGTGTTGTGATGTTGTTAAGAGGTGAGCCCCACTCTGGCCCCTGACTTGGCAGCATGGAGCTGATCCAGAACACCTCCCGCCCGCCTCTGGAGTATGTGAAGGGGGTCCCTCTCATCAAGTACTTTGCAGAGGCTTTGGGACCACTGCAGAGCTTCCAAGCCAGGCCCGATGACCTGCTCATCAGCACCTACCCCAAATCTGGTAAGTGATGGAGGACCACCCACCCCTTTCTTGGCCCACCTTGGGCCAGCAAGGGCACACCCTCAGCCCCTGTTTACCTCCCATTTTCCTCTCCAGGTACCACCTGGGTGAGCGAGATCCTGGACATGATATACCAGGGTGGTGACTTGGAGAAGTGTCACAGGGCCCCCATCATCACGCGCGTGCCCTTCCTTGAGTTCAAGGGTCCAGGGTTTCCCACAGGTGTGTGGTGGGGTACTGGGGGCAAGTAAGGTGGAGGGAGGTAGGACCCAGGCTCCAGTTCGCTGGACCTTTCCCTATCCATGGATTAGGCATGGAGGTTCTGAGAGATACACCAATCCCACGGCTCCTCAAGACTCACTTGCCCCTGGCTCTGCTCCCCCAGTCCCTGCTGGATCAGAAGGTTAAGGTGAGTGGCAGGGGAAGCCAGAGAGAAAGGCTTGCTGGGGCTAACCCAGCTTTGGCCCTATCTTCTGATAAGGTCTCCTTACTTCCTCAAGCCAGGTGCCATCTTAAAGTGGGAGAGAGGTCCTGAATCTCATGCTCTGGTGGGGTCAGACGGCCAGTGAAAGTGAGACTCTTTGCAGGGCCTGGGTGCTCACAGGACTGTGCACAAGGGCTGGCAGGAACTCTGCA
This sequence comes from Desmodus rotundus, assembly GCF_022682495.2. Lineage (NCBI taxonomy): Eukaryota > Metazoa > Chordata > Mammalia > Chiroptera > Phyllostomidae > Desmodus > Desmodus rotundus. Next base: position 96,318,698 of record NC_071387.1, read on the forward strand.
CACCTTGTTCCAAATCTGGGTATAGTGGCATTGAGGGGATTGGGGTCATACAATAGTTCCCGGGGCCAGCCAAGATCTTGGCATCAGAGCAGGGTTCACATCCCAGTTCAGTCACACCCATACTGCGGGAACTCAAGCAAGTCAGCCTCTAAGCCTGTTTTCCTCCTGGCCAAACCAAGAGAACCTCCCTTTAGGGATGCTGTGAAGGGTGGAATGTTATACTTGAAAGAATGTCTAGTGCCTGTTGTGTGCTGTGTGGTGATTATGTGATGTGGGGGTGTGGGGGTGTGTCTTCTCCAGGTGGTCTACGTTGCCCGAAATGCAAAGGACGTGGCCGTCTCTTATTACCACTTCTACCGCATGGCCAAGGTGCACCCTGACCCTGGTACCTGGGACAGCTTCCTGGAGAAGTTCATGGCTGGAGAAGGTGGGCCTGACTCTGGAAGGAGCTGGGTAAAGCTGAGGGGCAGCCAGCTAAAACACTAACCTCTGTCTGTGCTCCCTGCCCTTTTCCCCAGTGTCCTATGGGTCCTGGTACCAGCATGTGCAGGAGTGGTGGGAGCTGAGTCGCACCCACCCTGTTCTCTACCTATTCTATGAGGACATGCTGGAGGTGAGACCACTTGCTACCACTTCCCTCCATGCTGCACGTGCGGTGGGAGGAGCCTCATGGGAATCTGCCAAGGTCGCCTAAGCCCCCCTCCCCTACAGCAGCCCCCACACTGGTCCTGCTCGATCCCCCAAGTCACCTTCCCTGCCCAGAGCTTCAGTGCCACCTGGGTAGCAGCACTCTGTACAGTTCTTAACTCCTAGGGTCTGAGTCACTGCCACGTGCAGTCTTCCGCCACCCATTTACCGCTACTGCTGCTTCTTGGGGCCACGGCTGTGACAGAGGGCTGTCCCTGCCCTCACCCATAAGAAACCAGACACAGTTATTGACAGATCATATGACAGAAGGCAGTTAATTCTGCCCCAGAGACAGAGTACCAGAGTCAAGGAGCGGGGTCGGAAGTGGCCATGAGGTGAGAGAGAGAAGCCTCCCTTTTGTTTGAAGAACCACCAGATCTTCACTGAAGAGCCATTCTGCTCCTCCAGAACCCCAAAAGGGAGATTCAGAAGATTCTGGAGTTTGTGGGACGCTCCCTGTCAGAGGAGATGGTGGATCACATTGTGAAACACACATCGTTCAAGGAAATGAAGAAGAACCCCATGGCTAACTACAGCACCGTGCCCATTGACTTCATGGACCACAACATTTCCGCCTTCATGAGGAAAGGTGAACGCTCGCCAGGATGGGTGTTTGGGAGGTGAGGGTGGGAACAACAGCTAGAGCTGGCCCTGAACCACTTGGGGCCTCCCCTGCAGCCAGGACCTTGAGCCTCCTTCCTTCTCTCCCCACCTCCCCAGGCATCATGGGGGACTGGAAAACCATGTTCACTGTGGCCCAGAATGAGCGCTTCGATGCCCACTACGCTGAGAAGATGGCAGGCTGCAACCTCAACTTCTGCTCAGAGCAGTGAGTAGTGTTCACTGCGGTCACTCCGCAGGGAATGGCGTGACACCAGCCTGGCAATGGCCTGGAGAATAAAATACAATTTGTGTTGCATGAAGTGCCTCTGTTGGAAGCAAAGCAAACCTGAACTAATGAGGCCCCCTGCAGCCTCCAGTTCCCCAACTTGCCCTATGTGGGGAAGGGTAAAAAAGTCTGAAAAGTAAAACCCAGGAGACATAGGCAAAGGGTAAGAATATTTATTTGATCACAATCTTTTGTTGCATTCCTCCTTGAGGGTGGCAGGAGACTGTGAGTCTGCCAGCCTGCTTCACTTTTTTTTGGGCTCCTTACAAGCCACCACATACCTCTGGGCCACATTGAGGGGAGGGGAGTAACCATCTGCATAGGAAGTGTCTTCAAACAGGACCGAATAGTCATCCTGGGGCTGTGGCAGGAAGCAGACAGGAGGGGCTGGTCAGAAACCCCCAGGCAAGGCCTCCCACCCCCAAGCCTAGGCTGATAGGAACCTCTGGGGCATGGGCTCCTAACCCTTCCTGTCCTCATCCTTACCCAAGAAGGCTAGATGTTTGAACCCAGTCCCTGCCACTACAGAGCTCCTCTCAGCATCAAAGGGCCAAGGACGGGATGAAGAGCAGGGAAAAGGGACTCACTACCTACACGGGCAGGCCACCACGGAAGGGACTGGTGCTTTTCAGGGACTCTATGTTAAAGGGAGCGAGGACAACTCAGAGGGCAGCAGGGAGGGATCCTGGAGGAAGAGTGGAGAAGAGCCTTTAGACTGCTATCTATGATAGGTGACGAGGGTGCCAGCAACCGCATCACAAGCTCCAGGAAAAGCAGCCTCGAGCAGAGAAAGGGCAGTGATGCAGGAGGGGGGAGGCCCTGGGCACGGCACTTCCAATGCGGGGCTCAGGCTTCCCATCTCAATGCAAAAGCGAGATTAGGCTACAGGACACATCAGGTCCACTCCACTCAGGACTTGCTAAGGCTCTGTAGGTTGGCTGGCACTGTCTAGAGGACAAGGCTGGAGGGGAGTCACAGGGCAGACTGTCAGGGAGAGAGAGGGGAGCGTACAGGACACTCCCGGCTCAGAGGCTGTGAGATGAGGACAAGCAGCGTAGGAAATGGAAAGATGACCCTAGGACCCATCTGGTCAGCCTGGTGGTACTGGTGTCACGGACAACCTCTCCCATGGTGGCTGCCTTACCCGTTGCGGGGGGGTGTGGATCAGGGCCCGGTAGAAGCAGGTGGTCTGGGGATACAGGGCCAGCACGAGCTGCTCCTTCTGGAATAAGGCTTCAGGGTCTGTCTCAGGGTTGGCCTTCCACTGAGGCAGCGGGATGATACGCCGCCGGCTCAGGGTGTGTCTCCTGGAGGGGTGTTTAGGTCAATCCACGGCTAGGCAGGGGCTCCTTCCCAGCAGTGTGGCTGTCCCCCAGGCTTCCCTTGCCCCTCCCCGGCCACACACTCACTCTTTGCCTTCCTCATCAATGTCGTCTACCTCATACCTGCGGGCAAACGAAAGGGGAACAGTGGATACAGGGAGGTACACAGTCCAGGTAGAGGACCCAGGAGGAGGGTGGAGAGAGAAAGTAACCCAAGGAGCCGGCTGTTCACACACCAGTTCCCACAGGAGTGGGTGTCCACTCACTTGTTGGTGGTGTGGCTGTAACTGACCACCTCGGCCAGGATCCACTGCTCATCCCCATCCACGGCCTTTACCCGGGCAGCCACCTTGTCTCCAGGCTTGGCCACGTAGTCCCCAGAGGCTGGAATGGCCCCACAGAGCGGGGGCGGCCTGAGAGTGGACCAGAGTGTTAGTCCCAGCCCCTCCCTTGCCCGTTTCCCGCCCCGAGCCTGCCCTCACTTGTCACCAGGCTTCCCGATCCATAACGGCAGGGTCATGGCTGACTGCTGCAGCAGAGTCATCAGCACCCCCCTGCGCATGGTCTTCCGAGGAGGCTCCGAGTCATTGTACAGGCCCGCAATCTTGGCAGCTGTGGGAAGGAAGTGAGCCCCTGAGGCACCAGGGATAGGGTGCCTGCCCCAGGCCCACCCTAACACTGAGCTGTGAGAGGAGCTCAGCTCTACCTCTCAAGTTAGCACCAAGGGCCCAGATGTGACCCCTGACCCTTCTACTAGATGGCCATGGCAGAGCCTGCCAGGCTACCCTAACGGGTGGGTGAGAGCGCAGCTTAGTGGATACCCTTTGGGGGAAGGAACCAGAAAGGACAAAAGGGGGCTTCTGAGGTGCTAGTCAAGTTCTGTTTCTTGGCCTGAGTGCTGATTACATCCATTTGTTCAATTAGTGAAAATTTTATTGAGCTGTATGTACACTTGTGTGTATGTTCTTTTCATATATTGTACTTAAACAAAAAGTTAAAAGAACTATCAAATGTGGACAGACTCAGACATGCCTCAAAACACCCAACTTCAAACCCAGCTGGAAATGTGACATTTTCAATGGGTGAGGAGGGTGCCCACTGTGGGTTCATTGGAAGGGGAAGGAAGAGGTGGGAAAACAGTATGAAGGGATTGGAAGCCAGCGCCCTGTGTACACTCCATCTGAAAGGCTGGCTTCAAGACATACTGCTGTGATTCTCAAACAGACACTGAATGACACAGACATGCGAATTACACTGAAAATACACTGAAAATTATACAAATTACTCTGAAGGTAGGTGGGAACTGCTGTAGGCAGTAGGGGAGGGAGAGAAACCGGAGGGATTAGGGCAAATCACCGTGCTGTGCAGAGGGAGGGTAGGAGGCCCTGCCTATGAGCCCTGGGAACAATGTCCCTTCCCTTCCCAGTGCCAGGCTGCCCCGGTGTGCCTCTGTCAAAAACCCATGGACCGACCGTCACACTGGGCTGAGGTCACATACAGCACCCCCCACCCCCCACCCCCCGCAGGAAGACATGACTGCCGCTCTGAGGAGCCCTCATGCTGCCTGGCCAAGGAACCCAAACAAACTTGTGTCTTAACTCACCGATCCGCCTCTCTTCCAACAGAGACTTGATTTCCGCAATCTTATCTAGGGCTTTCCGGAGGATGCTGAGGGTGGGGAGAAGGGAAAGAAGAGGTCTGGATGAAGCACAAAGCGTAGACTTCCTTTTCTGGTTAATAATTCAGATCAACCTTCTTGCCACAAACTACGAACCTGACAGAGGTGGTTTGTAATCTTAAAAGCATAAAAAACCATGACAACACAGGAGGAAGTTACAGGCCAAGAAACCTAAGAGGATCCTAGATAGGTAAGCAAATCAGAGAGCAGCCTGTGCCCGAGTGCACTTGACAAATCCCAAAGAAATGTCCCTGAGCGTGGGCAGCCTCTAACCACCTCTTGAGATTTGGAAGACAGAAAAAAAACTTGGGGTCTGCCCGAGGTGGGACATGTGAAAGGAGGCTCTCCAGAGGACTGGGCAGGGGGCGGGGGCGCTGCTGGCTCAGGGGAGTTCCTGTGGGGGGAACTCATTCCTGAAAGGCTGCAGCCCCAGGAACCTGTGGAGTTGGTTTATGGGGGTTCTGGACTGACTGGAGCCCAAGCTACCCAGCAAGAACAAACACACATCCTTGCCAGAGAAAGACTTCATTCTAGACCAGGGTATCAAACTCATTTTCACCGGGGGCCACATCAGCCTCGTGGTTGCCTTCAAAGGGCCGCATGTAATTTTAGGGCTGTATAAATGTAACTTAACTAGGGGCAAGGAGCTCGGTGCTGCCACCGGGTAGAAACAAGGTGCGGGGCAAAACAAGGTGGAGGGCCGGACTCAGCCCCAGGGCCTTGTGTTTGCCACCTGTGCTCTAGACCTTGGGGAATCTTCCTCCCTACAGTATCTACCAACAGCAATAGGCAGCACAGGCTCCGCGCGCTTATTTGGGTCATTCTCCAGTGCATGCCTCAGTAAGCCTTCAGTAAAGGCCCACATGGTTCTGAGGGCCTTCGTTCAGTAGGAGGGAGACGTGAGAACACTGCACAATACGGTTTTACAGAAGGTGTCCCAATGGGTGTCCCACAGGGTGTGATTTGTAGAGTTCACCACACAGAGGCCAGAAGATGGGGTAGGGGATGACGGGTTAAAGAAATATTAAGAATCCTCCCTGTTTATGCCTGAGCTGTGACCTTTTATTGTAAGAATGAAATATAGGTGTGCTGTCTCCCGGGGAGAACTAGCCCTGCTCTGTGGAAGACTAAGCACCATTTTTAACTCAGTACCTGTGAACACTGATTGTTTCCTGGGGGAAGAACTCGCTATTCTCCCAGAGGGAATGGTTATTTAGTCAATGGAGTCACGAAAGGCCCTTGGTGTGTAGCCACTTCGGTCTAAAACATAGTGAATTAGAACCCCCAAAGTGAGACTTTGGAATCCCACCTGAGGGAAGGACGCTTCGCGCGAACTGTTCCCAGATGAACCTCGGATCTGGCTGCCTCCGGGATTCCCCAGAGTCTGTGTTTGGGTGTTGGTGTTTTTCCTGCCTGGTGATGTAAGCTCTTAATTCTTGCTTTCTCTTTGCTCTTGCTTAACAAGTTGCTTAACTATTCAGCTTTGACTTGGGGGTTTTATTGTTTGCGAATCCAAACCTCCAAGTTAAGTGGCCACAATCTCATACATGCCCCTTCATGGTACAGGGGAGCAGCAAATGCCTACCCAGTATACACAGAGCCTCTGTGAAGTGTGGCTGGTGTAGGATGCAGAAGCACTCAGCCAGAGCCACCGCAGGTTTGTGAGCACTGGGACATGGGGCAACCAGGCATCCAGGAAAGCAGATGAGGAGTAAAACCCAGGAGGCCAAAGGGAACTCCCAAAGTCTGATCACTGGTGCGGAGCCTGTCTGGAGGACAAGGGTTTATGCAGGGCGTCCTGGCTGTGTTCTGTGAGACATTAATGGAGTGGTTCTCAATCCGAGCTGGATATCAGAATCCCCTGAAAAGCTTTAAAAAACCCCACCCAATTGTTTTAAGTAAGAATCATAAACAGATACCAAAACTAGTGCGTCTGATGGGAAATGGGATGTTTACACAGTCTCAGAGTATCTCCCATAAGATCCTTATTATTATTGGCACAATGGAAAATAGCAGTAACGACACAAGAGAAACCTGGAAAAGACCATTTTAACCAATGGGACAGCGTCTTCTCATATGATGCACCGAGGACATCACTTCCATGCTATTACTGCCCAAAGTGTAAAACCCCAATCTAATCGTGAGGGTACAAGTCTGCACGGAGGGGCTTTCAACAACACCTCTGGCCTATGATCTGCAGAATGTCAGGGTCATGAAAGGAAAAGGTAGCCTGGAACCGTTTCAGATGGAAGGAGACTAAAGAAATATGATAACTAAATGCAACAGTAATCTGTACTAGAAAACACTTCTTTTGCTACAAAGGACATCAGTGGAGAGAGATGAAATTTGAGTAAGATCTGTAGATTAGTTAATATTTTTATATGAGTCCTGATTTTGAGAAATGTACCATGGTTATGTAAAAATGTCCTTGGACACTTTGTAGAACCTCCATCATACCGCCTACAATTTTTCAGTGACTCAGAACTCTTGACAAATGGTGACAGCAAAAGAAAGAGCCTAACAGACTAAACAAAGACACCGGCAGAAGTGGAGGAAACCCTAAAGAGGGTAGAGAGCTGTAAAGGGGTCACCGGGGCAATGGGTGTAAATGCAGAAGACATTCCAACCCAAACCACCTGGGACAACTCAACAGTTCAACATGCAGGTCTTCCTCGTCAGCCGACAATGAAGGCCAAGGGCACAGTCTGTGAGACTGACCCTCAGAATGACCTGGCCTTTCTTAGGATCAGGTCACGAAATGTGAGACCCGGCATCGCCAGGTAAGGACTGTCTTTTGACTGTCTTTCATGTCAACAGGTCTGCTACAGCCAAGTCCTTCCTGGGACACCGGGTTGAACACAATACTCTTACTGTTTTGTAAAAAAACGTGATCTTTTAAAAAAAAATTATTGATTGATTATAAAGAAGAAGGAAGGGTGGCAGAGGGAGAGACACAGAGAATCAATCCATTTTATGTGCCCTGACTGGAGATCAAACCCACACACCCTTGGCTCTAACCAACTGAGCTACCTGGCCAGGGTGAGCACACTACCTTTAATGATTACTAAGATTCTATTCCAACAGAATTGATTCTGGACGTTCTTGCCCATTTCTATATTTAAACTATTCTACATGTTTCACTTACTTCCTCTTGAATGTAAAGTTGTGATTCAGCTATATAATAAACAAATTCTGGTAAAAAATAAACAAAAAAACAATGCCCTTGTTTTTAGGAAATACTGATTGAAAAATTTAGAAGTCAAGGGGCATCACATCTGCAATGTAAACAGTTCAGAAAAATATGTACGTGTAAATACAGAATGGTGAAGATGTGGCAAATTCTACATTTATGTAACTCTGAAATTACATACAAATAAAAAGTTAAATCAGTATCAGTGTCTGAGCTCCACCCCAAATAAATCATTCTGTTGAATGCAGTTAAGAGCCCCAAGCTCTAACCTCCCTCCTCCCAACCTCAGCACCTCCTCTCTGTGGGCCCTTTAAAATACTCCCAATAATGCTGCATACAAATTCACAGTATAATTATTTGATTAGGATGACATTTAAAAAATATAAAAGGGAAAAAAATAATTCCTTTTAGGCCTTCTTCTCTTGCTGAGATAGCTGGAGTTGTGCCTGCAAAGCTAAATGCAAAGCAGCCAAGCCCAGGTGGGGCCGATGGGAGCTGCCTGCCCACACCCCTCCTCTGCCCAGGCCGCAGCTGGGGAGAAGCTGCAACAGGAGGATAAAGGCAGTAAATGTCAGCTTCTCAGGCACACAGTTTCTGTGCCCAACTCCAAGTGGTCTGTGTTCGGGGTGAGGAGGGAGAGCTGATGCGGCCTGTGACTGTGAAGACTAGGGCACTCCTCTGGTCGGTAACACGGGACAATATCCACGGAGCAAGGTGCCCACGAGCGGGTGGTCGCTGTCCAGGCCCCAGGGCTAGGCATTCATTCAGTCCTCTAGGCACTTGACACTTGGCCCATGAGCCATTCAGCTCTTAGAAAGCTAAACAGTACCTCTGCCGGCCCTGGCTTTGCCACTCTTACAACTACCTACCTTCCCTAGCTGGCACTGAGTGAGTGAGGCTGAGAACCACTTGCTATCTGTAGTCAAAGTGTTACACACCATCCCTCCTGCTCTGTTCACTGCACCCTCACGGAGCTGCGTCTGACAAATACCTTTTGAAGTAAGGTTAGTACATAACTTGTTCCCACCTGGGAATGGCTACCTGCCTTTCACTGGCATATGGAAAGTGAGATTTTTTATCTTGCTTCCCTGTGACTCCTGCTGCCAGTGTGGTACCCGAGGCCTTTTGAAAAAAGAGATGATTGTTAAATGAAGACACAGGGGTTCCTTTCCATTTTCTGTAAAGCAGGGGGAGGAAAACCGGCTGGGAGACAGCGCAGTACACACAGCAACGCCTCTCAGGACTTGGGCTAGTCCCTGAAGGCCTCACTTGGCGCCTCTTCAGTTCCAGATGGTCTTAACTCACCTCTTTAGTAAGTGAGCTGAGGCGTGTCGTAGCACCTGGATCAGTGCTACAAGATAATGAGTATTCCCTGCCCAGCCTTGGAGCTCCCTGCAGGCAGGGCTGGCGTCTTTGCTGCCCCACCTGCTCTCCTGTACCCAGCATGGCATTTGGTGCCAAGGAAGCCCTGCTCAGGGTTTAGCTAACGAATACATGCACGTTTGAGAGTCTATAAAAGTAAAACGGCAGCAGAACTGCAAGAAGTTGGGACCTGGAGTTATGAAAGAAGCTTAACTCTGGTAAGTCAATGCCAGAAAAGAGCCCACACCAAACTGATTTCACAAGCTGTCACCTCACTTTGTTAGCAGTTAAGCTGGGAAGGAGAGTTTGCCTTCTACTCTCAAATAAGCATGAGTCACTCTGACTTATGCAAGCCAAACACCAGCCCAGGTGACTGGGAAGAGGGGCCTGACTGTGGCCAGATGAGAAATCTGTAAATCAGGGAGAAGACAGGGGTGGGGACTGGTGGGCTAGAGAGCTAAGAAGGCAATACTTTCGGTCAAAATTCACTGTCTCCTCCCCCCAAGTCAGCCCCACCCTTTTGTTCTGCTCCCCAAACTGTCACAGGGAATCCCACCAAATCCATTTGTCCAAGCTAAAAACCTTGGAGTCTTCAACTTCTCCGCTCCCAACTGGTCCCCAATTTGATCTCAGAAACCGCCACTCTCGCTTCTCCACCCCCACTCCCACCGTCTCGTCTCAACTCCATCAGGATCTCTTGCCTGGTCTCCTAACTAGCCTTTGACTCACCCAGTCTACTCTGCATGTGGCAACCAGGGTTTTTTCTCCTGCTTTACATCTTCATTGGCTCCCTGTCATGTCACTCTGGGATAAAGTCCAGGTATTGGAGGCCCTCCACATTCCTGCTCCCCTCCCCCAGCCACACAGGACTAGTTCTCATTCCCCAAATACACAAGTCCTATAGGCCCTCCTCCCTGGCCTTTGCACTCTATCCTCTCTGCCTTGTCTGCCTACTGATCCCCAACTCGAGCCTCTCCTCCTCTGAGGCCATCCCAGATCGCCAGGCACAGTGAGGCCCAACTCTGCAGGCCCACCAACTACACAGTCCACTAAACTTTCTTTTTTGGACTGCCTGCCCTTGAGGGCAGGACCCATACTATCCTTATGTCTCTGTAAGGGGACGGCCCAGTGCCAGAGGCAGGGTAGCACCAGCGGAGGTTTGCAGAGTGACTAACAGCAGGCAAAGAAGTTGTGGGCCCATGAGAACCTGGGAAGAGTCCTGGAGCCACCTGTAACGCTCAGTTTGCTGACCCCGAGCATGTTTGCCACCACCCACACGTGCAAGGCAGCGCTATGTAAACTGTAAGCTATGACTCATCAGTGAGTCATGTAATAATTTCTTGGGTAACGTCCAGTATTTTAAAAAAATCAAACAGAATAGACCATGCAACAGTAACTGTTAAAACTGTACTTCTTGTTCGGACTCTGTGCTATATGTACACATAAAATAGGTGTGTGCGCTGTGGGAAGGCACCATTCTGCCGTTCCAGCATGGGACTAAAGAACAGGGACTTCGGGTTTAAAATCGGGCTCCTGCACTTAACTAGTTGTGACTTCTGGCAGATTACACAACCCCTTGTTGTTTCGATTTCCTCATCTGTTAAAGGCAACCCCCATTCCAGGGTGGCTCAAAGGATTAAATGAGGTAAACAGATGAAGTATTTGGAATAGTACCCGGCACAGTGTAAGGCCACAGGGTTGTTATTGCTATTACTATTGCCATGATACAGGATATATTTGCTAATGTGAGTTATGGTCAAAAGAGTTTGAAAAACACTAGTCTTAGGCACTTTTTATGCATTATCTCATTTTATGTTGACAATTCTACAGGTAGTTGTTATCCCTATTTTAATGATGGCACAACTAAGTCTCCACTGCAGTGACTGCCCAAGGTCACGTGACTAGTAAATGGCACCGCTGGGACCTGACTCCTGCCTGCTGCCATCTGTAAGACAGCAGGGCTGGGGGAGAGGGGGCCTAGAAGTAGGCTCTAGGGAAGGCACGCCCCACGGGAGAGGCTCGCATACAGCATGAACGACAGGCTGCGCCCCGGTCCACAGATTCCTGCAGTCCAGCGTCTGGGCAAGGAAGGGGAGGCGCCGGCAGGCGGTGGGGCGGTACTCACTTGCACTCCGCCTCTGCATCGGCTTTGGCGGTTGTATAGAGGCCACGCAGCTTCGTCCGGTAATAGGGAGAGACTGCAGAGAAAGCACAGGGAGAGAGATGTGGGTGAGGCGCAGCTGGCAGGAACGTGGCACTGCTTCTAGTACACCAGGATCAGACCTTGAGAGACACTGAGAAGCCGCAGGCCAAGGCATGAGCTTTACTGGCTCAGAAGTGCTCCCCGAGGCACTTGAACTCCATGTCCTTTGAGTTTGCATTTTCATACGGTACAAATGTCATCGCTACATCTAAGGGAGGACTTTCTTACCTCTGTCATAGCATGATGCACACAGAAAATACTTCTCAGCACGGGAAAACAGAGAACAATTCTCAAAGGTGCTGGAGAGTTGGAAAGCACAAGGCCGAGCCGACCTTCCGAGGGCCTCAGGCACACGGGGAGGGGCTCTCTAGAAACACCAGTAACTAGCTGCTCGTGTGCTCTGAGGCGTTTCCCTAGATGCAGCCTCATTTCACTGACTTTCCAGTCCCTAGAGTTGGGGGATTTTAAGGTTCCTTAGTGCTAGGCAGTCTGTTATCTGCCTACTAGGTCACCTTAGGTTACCCAGCCTAAGGGACAACTGTCCCTCTAGCTTAAGAAGTAGCTCATTTTGGATTATGCAGATACATGCAAAAGTCCCTTTAGAAAAAGACAGTAGCCATTTCCCAGTCTTGGCCCACACCCCCTTCTAGTCCCTTCTCTCCTGGGCCCAGCCACTCACTCTTGTTCTCTGTCTGCATCCGCTCGTGGGTCTTCTGGATGTTCACTAAGTTGTGTTCACTCCGCGAACGCTCTTCCTGCAAGGATGAGGTCGACAGGACGTGAGGGAGGCCCGTCATCCCGCTGTGGCCCCTGCACCCCAGGCCGGAGGCCCCAGAAATGTGGCCCTCATCTTTCAGATCCAAACTCAGGACCAGTTCAAAAGGATTCCCCCCCACCCCCGACTAATGCAAAAGTATTATAAAAGGCATTAAAATTAAATCACAAGTTATAGATTTAATAACTTTCTGTCAGAAAAGACAAATAGATCTACAGATTCAATACAATCCCCATAAAAATTCCAGCTGACTCCTTTGTAGAAATCGACAAGCTTATTCTAAAATTTATATGGGCATTCAAGTAACCCAGAACAGTCAAAATGATTATGACAAAGAAAAAAACATTGAAGGACTCACATTTCCCAATCTCCAAATTTACTACACAGCTATAGTAGTCAAATGGTGTGATATTGGCATATAGAGCAATGGACTAGAATTGAAAGTCCAGGAATTAACACATACACCTATGATCAATTCACCTGGGGAAAAAGGGATGGGGAAGGATGCTGGTACAATCGTTCCCCACATCAGTGGTCCTGGGATCAGGGCTGCGACTAAAGATGCCACAAGCAGAGGTGATTCTCAGTCAAAATTTCTAAGTGCCTGGCAAAATGGAGTCAATGGTGAATGCAGCCACTCGGCCCAGTTGTGGCAATAGCCCACCAGTTCCGTGCCTGTGTGAGCCAGCCCTGCACGAAGGGGAAAGACGGAGGGGGGGATGGGAAGGAGGCAGAACAGGACTCTTGCTAGACTAGTGGTGCTGCGTCAATGTGGGCCAGCACAGTGGGTGATCCTAACGTTCTTTCAAGGACAGTGAAGTCTGGGTAAAAATGAATGACAAATGGAGAAAAGGAGAACAGTAGCTGAGGGTAAAAGAATGAATGGGTTATGCAATGCTGTAAATTCACTATTACATTAATACCACAAGATAGGTTCAGAGTACGAGAATACTATTGGCTCTTAACTCAGTTACACCAGATGCACGGAAGGGAAAGCCATGTATCCGCCGAGAGCACCCCTGCTTTTAGAGCCTGACCAAGTCAAACGGGAGCCTGCAATCCCGAACGGCGTCCCTCTGACAGACATATGGTTATACAGTACGACGATAATCAGGACGCACTGCAGATGACTGAATGGAATTCTAGCAATGTGCCAGTATCCTCTTTTTCTTTAGCTTTAAAATTTTATTAATGAACTATTTTTAGAGCACTGTCAGGTTTAGAGAAAAACCAAGCAGACAGTCGAGTTCGTTCCCATGTACCTGCTTTCCCCTGCAGACTCCCCTCACTGCCATCACGCTTTAGTGGTACATTTGTCACAACTGGTTAACCAGCACTTCCCGAACTCGGACAATTCGGTTCCCTCACAAGTTGTTCATGGAAAAAATGTTTTCGTTATCAAACAAAACTTTGGTTTTGGACCCGACAACCCTTTCATCCTGTATGATCAGTCACCTGTATGATTTGGTTTTCGAACAAACTGTTTCCCGAACAGCCTTCCAGAACGAATTAAGTTCGAGAACTGAGGTTCCCCTGTACTGATAATTGTTAACTAAAGCCCCAGATTACATTAAGCTTCCCTTTCTGTGTTGTACATCCCATGGGTTTTGACAAATGCATAATGTCACGTACCCACCATTATAGTACCATACAGAATTGTTTCCCTGCCCTAAAAATCCTGTGTTCCCTCCATTCACCTCTCCGTCCTTCTAGCCCCTTATCTTTGTACGCTCTCGTTTTGCCTTTTCCAGAATGCTATATAGGCGGAATCATACAGGATATAACCTTTCAGACTGGGTTCTTTCACTTAGGAATATGTGTGCCAGTATCTTTTTGTTTTATCCTCACCTGAGGACATTATTTCATTGCTTTTTAGAGAGAGAGGAGAGAGGGATGGAAGGAGGGAGGGGGAGGCAGGGAGGGAGAGAGAAACGTTGGTTGCCTCCTGTATGTGCCCTGATGGGGAATCGAACCTGCAACCTTTTGGTACATGGGATGATGCTTCAACCAACTGAGCCACCTGGCCAGGGGTGTGTGCCAGTACTCTTTGACTTTCAGGTTTTGGGTTACAGCCCACCACAAAGGATATCATCTGGGAAGGAATTTCTGGGAACTGTTCCATCCTGGATCAACAGACAATGCAGTGTATGGCTCTCAGCACACAGATCATTGTACCACTATCAACCTGGGTGACGGAGCACCGAGAAAGAAGGGACGAAGTAATGGTAGTGTATACCCGAGGCGCTGCAGCACGCTGTGCACAATCACACATCACTGTTGTCTTCGTGAACAAAAAGCTACTTAAAAGAAGAGGAGGGAAATGGGTTTCTGATAGGATTAAAGAACTAGGCACCACATGCTAAGTCCAAATTCACCTGGGGAACACCCCACCCTGACACACGGAAGGTTTTGAAGGGCTGTACGGTATACTCAGGCTAAGTTGCACCCAGGTTCAACTACTACTCATCTGGTCCTAGTAGAGGGTACCCAACAGTTGGGAGTACAAACTATGTATCCTAACTGCACCCAGGCCACAGAATGCACTGTGGAGTAAGCAACACTAGCCTACAGAAAGGAAAGGGTATGTGTGTGGTGGGGTGAGCTAAATGCATTAAAAAAAAAGATCTTATTTATTTATTTTTAGAGATGGAGGAAGGGAAGGAAAAAGAGAGGGAGAGAAACATCTATGTCTGAGAGGAATATAGATCAGTTGCCTCTCGCATGCTCCCAAATGGGAACCTGGCCCACAACCCAGACATGTGCCCTGACTGGGAATCAAACCGGCAACCTTCTGGCTTGCAGTCAGTACTCAACCCACTGAGCCACATCTGCCAGGGCTACATGCATTTTTAATGAGAAGCAGCATTCAAGGGGGAAAGATGTGTTAATCAGAAAAAAAGACTGAAGTGATGTCTCTCGTCAGCCTGGAAAGATGATGAAGCTTTAGTGAAGTGGTTTAGGCCAACTCAACAAAAAATGCTGGATGATTCTAGGACCCATCTGTTGCTGGGAAAACGCTTGCACCCTTCCCCACCTGGGCTTCCTGATTATTTTAATATAGATAGAGGCTGAGTAGCCATAGGGCAATGGCTCTCTATACTATTTGCTGAGCCTGAAGGGACACAACTAGGGGATGTTATGGACCTCCAGAACTATGGAAGCCCTCTAGGGGCACTTGTAAGTCACAGTGATGCACCATGATTATGCCTAACCCAAGAACTGATCAAAATAAGAATATCCTGAAGTACAGGTGGCAGAGATAGGACTTTCACTCTACCACCTGTCCTCTCCTTAGGAGGGAGGTAGGCCCTGATACACAACAGCACGCAATAGAAACCAGTCTCAGTACAAGCCTTCGAGCCGAGACAGGGTGATTGGCTTTATCCCCAGCTGACCTGGAACCCAGAAATGACTGAATTGTGGCCAGCTCTAATAAAGCCTGTCCATAACAATACCTGGTAAATGGGCGGGGCCGACTCTGTTGGGAAGACATAACAGATAGCTCTGTAATTCTTACTGATTTGTTCTATAATGAAACTGGGTTTTCCCATGATCATACTTCAGTATGGTGTACACACTGGCATTATTGGTAAGATTCAACTACCTTACATAAATAAGTGAGATGAAAATGCTGACACTGATAACCGAATGTATCGGGAGACTGAGTCCAAGCCTTCTCAGAAGGTAACACTCATTGAAAATGAGTGTCCTGAGGAAGAACTGGACTTCGCTAACCATCAGCTAATTTCTATGCTAGGTATTTCTTTTTTTTCTTTTTATTTTTTATTTTTTAAAAAAGATTTTATTTATTTTTAGAGAGAGGGGAAAGGAGGGAGAAAAATATCAATGTGTAGTTGCCTCTTGTGCACCCCCTACTTGGGACCTGACCCACAACCCAGGCGTGTGCCCTGCCTGGGAATGTAACTGGCGACCCTCTGGTTTGCAGGCCCGCACTCAATCTGCTGAGCCGCACCAGCCAGGGCTCTACACTGGATATTTCCATACACATTTATCACAATGTACAGACAGTGGTAGATGAAGGAGGGAAATGAGTAATCAAATTAGTTCAATAATATGGAAATGTAGGCAACAGCTCTAAGTACAGATTAGTGGTTTCTTTAAGTCTATTTCTACCCCTGCACTGGCTCCTCCAAATGTTAGGCATATTCGTACTGATATTATTGCTGTATGTAGGATACATATGGTACATTAAAAGTAGAGACATGGAAGTAAAGAACAAACTGACAGTGACCAGAGAGGAGTGGGGAGGGGGAAAATGGGGGAAAGAAGGGGAAGATTCATCAAGGAACATGTATAAGGACCCATGGACAAAGACAACGGGGTGGAGAGAAGTGAATGTGGGAGGTGGGGGTGGGTAGGGCAGGGGAGAGTAATGGAGGGAAAATGGGGACAACTGTAATTGAACAACAATTAAAATTAAAAAAATTTTAGATAATATTAAAAAAAGTAAATGCTCAAATATGATCATTTTGCTATAAGAGAGCCTAGGCCAAGGGCCAGAGGGCGGCTTGCACACTAGAAGATTAACTCATGCCCCGACTGCTGTGGCTCAGTTGGTTAGGGGGAGGGGTATTCCCGAAAAGCAAAAGGTCACCAGTTCAATTGCCAGTCAGGGCACATGCTTGGGTAGTGGGCTTAGTCCCCCATCAGGGTGCGTGCGAGAGGCAAATGACTGATGTTTCTCTCCCTCTCTTTCTCTCTTCCTTCCCCTATCTCTACAAATAAATAAATAAAATTAAAAAAAAAAAAAAAGATTAACTCAGCAGGCCTGGGTTTTCAAACCCTGCACATTCCAAAAAAGGCGTGGCCCCTGACCAACTTCTGAGAGAGAATCTCTAAACCCTTGTGTTATATTACCTGATAAGACTTCCTTTGTCTGGGAAAGGGGTGTAAGGAAAAGGAGTAACTATTATAGGGTATAGTGCACATTTGTCAAGCAACGAAATGTTTTGAAATTGATCATAGTGATAGTTGCACAACTCTTTGAATATACTAAAAACCGCTGAATTATATACTTTAAATGGGTTAACTGTATAGTTGTTATTAAACAAAGAATCATGAGATCCTCCACATGATAAATAATCCAACGGAAATGGTAGTCATACCCCCCACCCCTCCTCTCCCCTTCAGACATCATCTTGGTTCCTGCATGTCCAATCTCTTGAACCCGACCCCACCCAACTCTCCATACGTCAGCATCACGGCCATGTTCCCCTCCAGGAGTGGAGGGCAGCAGCCTTTTACCTGCGTTTGTTTGATCAGCTGATGGAGCTCTGTGAGAAGTTCTGCAATGCGGGAGTCAGCAGACACAAGGGCCATGGTATACAGGGTGCCTGGGATGGAGGGGGAACAGAAGAGAACCTCGTTGGTTGCTGTTATGGGTTAA
This sequence comes from Desmodus rotundus, assembly GCF_022682495.2. Classification (NCBI taxonomy): domain Eukaryota; kingdom Metazoa; phylum Chordata; class Mammalia; order Chiroptera; family Phyllostomidae; genus Desmodus; species Desmodus rotundus. The sequence goes on from NC_071387.1 coordinate 96,336,211, forward strand.
ACTGTGACCTCAAAAAAGATATGTCTAAGTCCTAACCCCTGGTATCGTGAATGTGACCTGACTTGGCAATAGGGTCTTTGCAGATGTAACTAAGATGCACGTCATACTAGAGTAGGGGTGGGCCTTAATCCAACATGCCTGGTGTCCTTGTAAGAGGAGAAAAGACAGACACAGACACACACAGAGCAGGCCAGGTGGAGAGACGCAAATAGAGGGAAGACAGCCATGACACAGAGGCAGAGACTGGAGTTAGGCAGCTGCAAACCAAGGACTGCCAAGGACTGCTGGCCACCACTAGAAGCTGGGAGAGAGGCACGCACAGAGTCTCCTTCTGAGCGCCCAGGAAGGAACTCACCCTCGATTTTGGAACCAAGCCCATCCCTTGATTTGGGAATTCTAGAACTGTGAGAGAACACATTTCTGCTGTTTTAAGCTACCCAGTTTGGGATAATTGTTACAGGTGCCCCAGGAAACTAATGTAGTGACCAGTGGTCCTGAAATTCTACCCAATCCAATGATGTTTGTATTCAACATGTTCAACCAAATCAAGGAGCACTTACTAGGTCACTTAGAAAAGCGGCATGCCCTAGCCCCAGCTCTGCCGACAAACGATTTAAGCAGTCTGGTCTCCATTTTTAAAAATCTGTAAAATGGGGATTCAAATAAAATTTTATATAAGGACACTTTCTATGTCACAAAGCACTGTTACTTTTTTATGATAGAGGGAAGAGAAATTAACCAGCAAAAAATAAAATCTGACTTAAGGAAAGATAAATGTATTGATGAAAGTAAAATGCAATAAAAAGAATAAAGAAAAAGAATAAAATAAGAGATAATAAAAGAGTAATTACGATAACTAGGTAAAAATGGACATATGCCTAAAAATAAAGGTAGGTTGAAAAACATAAGAGGAAAATTTTTAGGGTGCTGAAATTTTGAATGATACCTTATCTTCTTAGACAGGTTATTCAGTTGATACATCTCCTTACCCACAAAGGTCAGATTCATACCGAACAGAGTAAGCCCCTCCACAATAATAAACTGTGAACTCCATGTATTTAAATATTCATATCTTAAAATCTATGCTCCTGTTTATTAAGAAAGTAATATTCAAACCAAGAACAGAGGGGGATTTCCTCGATCAGATACAGGGCATCTATGAACACCCACAACTAACATCATACTTAATCGTGAAAGACGAAATCTCCCCGCCCCTCCACCCTGCTAAGATCAGGAACAAGGCAACACTGTTCTGGAGGTTCTATCAGGGCAAATATGCAATAAAATGAAATGAAATAACACAGAAGGGAAGGGAAGAAGTAAAACTGTATTTGCAGATGACACGACCTTGAAATAGAAAACCCTAACCCACTGAATCCTACTGGACAACTACTGGAACTAATAAAAAGGTTAGAGGTTGCAGGACGCATGATGGGGCTTCCGCTCCCGTCTCTCCTGTGACCCCATCAACTCTGCCTCACATTTTATATTCCGGCAATACTGAACTGCTCTGCCTTTGACCACACACCATATAATTTCATATCTCCGCGCCTTATGTTCATGCTGTTCCCTCTACCTTCCCACAGCCTGATCACCCCCAATACTCTGCCTGATTTAATTACTTATTCTCTAAGACCTGCCTTACTACTGAGTCACCTACTCCACTAGTCCTAGTCTGGATTAAATTACCTGTGTTCCCATAATACCCTGTGCATCTCTCTACCTCTGTGCCTACCAAATGACATTAAAATTCTTTGTGCGTATTTGTTTCCTCCCGTATCTCATCCAACCTCTGAGGGTAAGGATCCCTTTATCTTCCGTACTTAGCACAGAGCTGGCACATGGTACCCTCTTTCAGCTGTTGCTCAAGAGAGTAGCATGAAAGCCTGGAACTGACAGAGGCCTTTGCCTGCCTGAGAGAGACACCAACATGGAGGAAAGCAGAGCTGAAAGACAGAAAATACTGGTGACATAGTTTAGTCCTCTGGAGACAGCCATGTCTGAAGGTGGTACGCCCAGGACTCTTCAGATGGAGTTAATAAATACCTCTTTTTGTTTAGGCTGGTGTTTGGGTCAGCTTTTTCACACCTACAACTGAGAAGTCTGACTACTACTTAGGAACCAAAGTTGCAGAATGAAAGCATATATTAATTGCTAAACACCCAGCCTAAAACAGCACTCTGGGCCCTACTAGCAGCCTAGGTCTCATACAAATCCATGCATCCTACACTTAACAGTCTAAAATTAATTCCATGGGGCTTAAGACAACACGAGCTTTGTTCTGAATCAAAGGGAAGCAAGGCGTCTAAAACCCTACACTCAGATCCCATACCCTCAATCCAGCCACCATCAATAAGCATCTACACTCATCACTCGGGTTTTTAAAAACTAAAGGAGAAAATGACATTTGTTTTCCCTAGTACCTACCATGCTTCTTACTGGAGCTTACACAGGTGATTCCCATTTAAACCTTATAGCAATTCCGCCCTGACCAGGTAGCTCAGTTAGAGTGTGGTCCCAAAATGCCAAGGTTGCAGGTTTGATCCCCAGTCAGGGCATACACAAGAATCAACCACTGAATGAATAAAAGAATGGAACAACAAATCAATGTCTCTCTCTCTCTCTCTCTCTCAAATAAATAAATAAATAAAATTTTAAAACCTTATAGCAATCCTATACGCACAGCTTTTTGGTATCTGGGAAAACTGAAGTTCAGATAGGTTAAGTTATGCTGGGTAACTCATGAAATACTGGTACTTAAGCTGGGATTCCATGACTGAAAATTCTAAAATCTACGCTCTTCCTTTCAATTCCCAGTTTGTTTGTTGGTTGTTTTGAAAAAGATTTTATTTATTTATTTTAGAAAGAGGGGAAGAGAGGGAGAGAAACATCAATGTGTGGTGGCCTCTCACGTTCCCCGTACTAGAGACCTGACAGGGGGCCTACGACCCAGGCTGCACCCTGACCAGGAATGGAACTGGTGACCCTTTGGTTTGCAGGCCAGCGCTTAATCCACTGAGTCACACCAGTCAGGGCCAATTTCAATTTTGCCACAACTTCACATATTCAATAGCAAAAGAGATCACGGAAATAGAAGCATTTGTCTCCAGTAAACTGTCAATGATCTGTTATTAGAGTACACTGATGGTCATTTACTGCGGCACCTGAAAAGAGAAATAAAGGTAGTAATGACAGCTATTCCTTACTAAGTATCTACCAATGCTAAGCACTTTTATGTGGATTATCCTATGTAACCCTCCTAACAATCCTGCAAAGTGAGTACTATTCATTTAGTACTACGGAAGCTTGCATCTTGGAGACATGAATGACTTTATCAAGGTCATGCAAGTAAAAAGTGGCAGAAGTGGGATTCAAACCCAGATCTGTCTGACTGTAGGATCTCAGTCTCGAGGACTCAAACTGCCCTTATTGTCATCAACACCCAGCTCCCCTGGTTTATGTTCACCACACTACCTTCCACTCCATGGATACAGTGAACACAAATCCTGACTGACGTAAAATACTTTTTTCCAACGCAGATGATTCATCAAAAATCTAAATGAGATTCACTTTTTAAACCTTTGTATGAATCTTCGTATACAAATTTGGAAATCAGGGAAAAAAATAAGGCCCGTGACTACCACATGTCTCAGCTGCCAGCTCCAGAAAGTTGGTCACTAAAAAACCTGTGGACTGAGCCCTGGCTGGTGTGGCTCAGTGGACTGAGCGCTGGCCTATGAACCAAAGGTTCCTGGTTTGATTCCCGGTCAGGGCATGGGCCTGCGTTGCAGGCCAGGTCCCCAGTGTGGGTGTGTGCAAAAGGCAACCACACATTGATGTTTCTCTCCCTCTCTTTCTCCTTCCCTTCCCTTCTCTCAGAAAACAAATAAATAAAATCTTAAAAACAAACAAACAAAAAACTAATGCCTGAAATGCCCTTTAATCCTTCCTCTTCTTCCCCTCTGGATTTTGCAAATTTACTCATCTTTCAGGGTCCAAATCAAATGGCAACAACGTTAACGCTTTTACAGCAGTATCTGCCAACTTTTTTCACACCATGGCACACAGAGAACATGATAATATTTGTATGGTACACTAGGGTAAAGAACAAAGCTGCTTACAGCCACCCAGGCCCCTCTCATCTGCCCCAATGCCAAGGGCAATCAAAACTTCCAAAGCAGCCCTGGCTCATGTGGCTCAGAGGATTGAGCTCCAGCCTGCGAACCAAAAGGTTGCTGGTTCGATTCCCAGTCAGGGCACATGCCTGGGTTGCGGGCCAGGTCCCAAGCTGGGGGCGTGCATGAGGCAACTGATATATCTCCTGCACATCCAATGTTTCTCTCCCTCTCTTTCTCCCTCCCTTCCCCTCTCTCTAAAAATAAATAAAATACTTCAAACAAACAAACTTCCAAAGCACCATACACAAACTTTCATTCTTGCACTTGTCACCTATATACAGAAAGACTTTAACTTGTTTGGCTCTCCTGCCAGACTGTGAGCTCTCAGCAGAGTGGGATGCAGTTTTACTCATTTTCTATTTCCAGCAACTAGCACAGGACCTGGCACCCACTAAGTCCTCAAAACAGAGTGCTGAACCGAATCCTGCAAACCTCCTAAAAGAGTCTTCAAAATTATAAACACAGCAACAATTCTGAAGCTGGGCTATTCAATATCTTCTCCCTAAATCCAGAAAAAAAAATTAGCTGCTACCAAAATATTCTAAGAGGGATTGCCTACTTCCACCTCTGGAGAAGAGGTGCTTCCCCTTTATAAATTCACTCATTTAACAGTATTTATCAAGCACCTACTCCATGGCAGGTATGTGGGATAGCAGTGAGAGAGACGGTCTCTGCCTTGCTTTTAGGAAACTAGAAAGATACACAGACATTAAACAGTTCTATACTTACCTGTAGGCGAAATAAACACTCTAAAAGGGCCATATAGGACAGAATACAGATAAATAGATAAATCTCAATAATGACAGAGTGTCAAAGAACTGAAAACACAAATTCTCAGGCAAAAAAGACCAAGCAAGTGCCAAAGAGAATATCTGTAATTAAACACCAAGTAGTGAAACTTCAAAGCTTCAGGGATAAATATGTGCTAACAGACTGATGGAGGATGAGGAGAGAGAAGCAAAAGACACCAAGGATAACTCCGGGTGTCTGGCCTGAGAAACAGGAAGAACGAGAAGACTGGGGAAGGTGAAGGGTAAAACTCAAAATGTCAGTCATTTAAGAGATGCGCCCGTGAGAGCTGGATATACAATAAAAGCCTGGAGTTCAAGAAAGAGCACTAGGTTTGAAAATGGGAACTTGAGAGTTGTCACAACAGAGGGTATTTGTATTTAAAACCTTGAAATAGACAACTCCTGGGAAGTGAAAGCAGGGAAGAGATTAGTATGAGGCCATTAAAGGAAGAGGGGCAAGAACCGGCAGAGGAGAGGCCAGAGAGCTGAGGCTAAAGGCGAGAATGTTCTCCACGGCAAATGAACACCGTGTTTCAAGAAGGAGCAGTGATCAGCTGCATCAAACAGTGAATTTGGCGACCTGGACTTCACTGGGTGTTCTGACAAAGACCTATTTCAGTGGAGTGGTGTGGGCCAAGGCTTGACTGGACTGGGGCCGAGAGACTCGTTGGAGAAAAGGTACTGATGAGTAGACTGAATGAAGCTTTGGCTGCAAACGGGGGCAGAGTAGAGAAAAGGCTATTGGAGGTATAATGACGGAGGATGAGGCTGTTTTGTTAAGAGGGGCACATCTCGAGAATAAAAACTGTCAGAGTCCAGAGCCCATCCTCAGCCCTCGTCTTCTCGCACCTGCGCCGAGTACCCCGCCTTCGTCGGCCTCCTCACTAAACTCCGCCTGCGGCTGCTATCCAAGTTTGCAAAACCTGCGGCGCACGCGTAGACCCTAAAGGCCCGCGGGGGCCCTCCTTCCCCGCGCCCCGCCTCTCCTCAGGGAGACGGGCGCGCGCGTACCATCTTTGGAAGAACGGAGGAGTGGGAACGCAGTGGGAGGGCCCCAGTCCTCCGCTCGCGCCATTCCCCCAGGGTGTCACAAAGCGACCCGTCCCCACATACCGATCCACCAGATGAACAAGCACGTCGCGCTGGAAACTGCGAGGGCGGGCGTCGGCGCGGCCCTCGAATGCTTTTTAAAGCCTGTGGATAATAACGCGCTTGCTTTCGAACATTCGCGGCACGTCGAGGCCCGCGCTTTTTCTCCTTTACGAGACGAGTCGCAGAGCGCAGGACCCCACTACGCGCGCGCCGTTCAACCTCTGTGACGTGCCGCGCTGCCCCTTGGGAAATGTAGTTTTTGCTTTACACACTTTACAAATCAAAAGCTGAACTTTATTTTAACAACCCAGGGTCCTTGTAGATTTTCCTGTTTCTCAAAGTTTCTGTAAAAGAATAATTTTTCTTTGTTATTAGATTTCTTGGGGTAACACTGCTTAAAAAGAATATATATTTTTTAAACTAAAGAACAATATTGTTGATCGAGGCGAGCAGTGGGTGTATGAGAACTCTGTTTTCTGCTTCAACTTTGCTGCGAACCTAAAGCTGCTCTAAAAAGAAATCCATTTATTAAATTTTAAAAATAATAATAATTAAAAAAAGCAAATCCGTAGACCCAGAAATTGTGCTTTTAGCGAACCTCCGCAGGAACATATTAAAGATATGAGCAATCATTTAATTATAATGGTTTGTGTGATATATCTTATAGTTTCTTACATAACCCCTACCAAAGGTATGATTGTATATTTATTAGTTTGGCTATTTGATACACTGGCCAACTCAGTGAGGTTAGGATCATCTGTTTTGTTCACCCGTGTATTCCTAGTACCTAGTATAGTGTCCGGCACATAATATCCACTCAATATTGTTGTATTTATTAGAAGAATCTGAGACTTCAACACAAACTGTTTCAGCACAAAACTTCACACATCATTTTCATCGATCAAACTTTCTTTTCCTTCTGTGGTGTCTATCTCAATGAATGGGGTGACCATTTACTTAGTCTCAGCTCTATGTCCTGCATTTTATGAGACTTATGCCACCAGGAATTTCAGGAGCTATTTCTCCTCAATGTCAAATATGATCCTTAGTTGCTCCACAGGAGATATTTGGGGCTCAAAATAATTTGTTTGAATCTTTCTGTAATTTCGGTTGTTTCTACAATAAAACTGTCTTACTTACTTACTTAATTAATTAATTAAATTGTTGTTCTATTACAATTGCCCCAATTTTCCCCCCGTTGCTCTGCCCTGCCCTGCCCACTCCTCCCACCCCTGCTCCCACAGTTAATCCCCACCCTGTTGTCCATATCCATGGGTCATGTATACTTGTTCTTTAACTAGGCCCTCCCCCTTCTTTCCTCCCTTACTCCTTCCCCCTCCCCTCTGGTCCCTGTCAGTCTGTTCCTTGTTTCCATGCCTCTGGTTCTATTAAAAATATGGAAGCTCCTCGAATTTGCGTGTTATCCTTGTGCAGGGGCCATGCTAATCTTCTCTGTATCATTCCAATTTCAGTATGTGTGCTGCCAAAGCAAGCACTACTTGATTAGTTTTTTAAAAAGTGTTCTAGAGTATTGTCCGTATGTAAGGGATAGCTCTGTCTTCACCTTCACATCCAAATTCCTCAAAAAGAATTGTGGGTCCTCACTTTTCATTTTCTCACCTCCCACTTGGCAACAATGACCCAGTCCAGTACCTGGGAGTTAATCCTTGAAAATGCCCTTTCCCTCCCCTTACATGTTCAATTCATCACTGTCTGCAATATAAAAAATAAGAACAGCTTGAGTTTGTTGGGCACTTACTATGTACGTATCAGGCACTGCTGAAATGCATTACATGTATTCATTTGTATACCATAGCAGATCCACTTTTCATCTCTACCACATCCACCCTAGGCTAAGGTGCCTTTGCTCTTGGCAGAAGTGCAGAATCTTTTTATTTTTTAAAATCCTGGATGCAGAGGTTGAATTACTCATTTTTAAAGAGACCCTCACCCAAGGATATTTATTTCAGAGAGAGAGAGAGAGAGAGAGAGAGAGAGAGAGAGAGAGAGAGAGAGAGAGATCAACTGGTTGCCTCCTGTATGCGCACGAACCGGGCGTCAAACCCATGGCTTAGGTCCTAGGTATGTGCCCTGACTGGGTAGGGAATCAAACCTGCAACCTTTTAGTGTATGGGACGACGCTCCAACCAACTCCCCCTGGCTCCCCCTGAGCCACCTGGCCAGGGATCACTTCTCACTTTATGGCACACTATCATCATTGGGTTCTGCAGTGGCTTCTCTGTTGATTTATATGTTTATGGTCTTTTATCTCTTTTCTTCTACTCCTGCCAGCTTCCCCAGCGGTATGTGGGAGTGTCTTTGGAAAACATGTGTGTTGTTTAGTGTGCATGTATTTTTAATACACCTAAGTGGTATTGTGCTATAAACCTCACTCTATTTCTTACTCTTTCTACTCAGTACCATGCTTTTAAGACCTGTCCTTGTTGCTGTGTGTATACTTAGTCTGTTACTTGGAACAACTGTGCAATATTTCATAGTGGGCACCCACATTTCAGTTATTAAGACCTGTGATGATGGACTTGTGGCAGCAAACACCCCATGCATGCTCCCTTGTGGCCTGTGTGGAGATTTTTCTGGGATGTATTGCAATATATCCACTAAGAAGACTGAATAATAGCCTCTTAAATTGTCTCCCCTCATCCATCCTGGCTAGGGAAATCTTAAAATGCAAGTGTGTTCATGTTCATGTCTTGCCCCAAGGCCTCCTCTTACAATCCATTTCCCCTTTCCAGTCTTCAGGTCTCTCCTACCTGCCACGTCTCTCCTCTCCTAATGGCCTCTGCAAAGGCAGCCTGGAGCACACTTCCCTGCACTTTCCCTCCATATCTCCTTCTCATCTTCAGATCCCCCTGCCTGGACCAAATCCCACTGTTATAATCTTTCAAAGGAAGTGTAGATTTCCTACAATTGTGACAATTTTATATTTGTGACATAATCTGATTTATGTCTGTCCTACCTCTCATCTATTACATTATAAACTCCATGAAGTATCTTTAGTACTTTAGTATCTTTTAGTAGTTTTGTACCTTCATCACTTAGCCTAGTGCCTGGCAGATAATATAAATATTTGTTCATGAAAGAGTAAATGAAGATGTAATCTTTGCCCAGGGATGGCTATTGAGGGGAGAGCATCTCGGTAGAGTGACTTCTCTAGAATTTGGTCCACAGCTCTGCAGGACCAGAAATTCCATTTTGTCAGCAATATCTCAGGATGGATGACTCCTGATGCAGCTCACCAGAGACTGAGGTATAAACCAGGAGCCTGTTGAGTCATATGGGAAGAGTTAGAACTATAGTGCTGACCAGAACTTCCTTGGTCTGGGCAACACAGTCCTTTCCTGTGAGAGAGCCACAGCATGGAAAAGAAATCTGGGACTTTCTGGTACTAAGTCTCATTGCTTCAGCTCATCACACTTGAAATGCTTTTCTTGAAAAGTCACAGGGATCTCCACTGAAGTTTTTTTCAGAATATGAGGAGGAAGTTACATAACTTCCTAAGAATCCTTTACAAATCCTTCCCTTCACAGAGTTCCACTGCTGAGGGCAATGCTCACACCACTCCCTCCTCTTTGCCTTCTCTCCCTTCAGAACTGGCTTTTTGCACAGTGGCTTCTGGCACCATCTACATAAAGCCAGCTACCCTTCTCTCAGCCTGTCCCTGTTCATGCCCACCCATCATCCACTGGAGGAAAACAAAGAAGGCTCTCTTTTAGGATCTGACCTTCCATGGAAGGCAGGTGGGGAAAATTGTAACTATTTACATTTAATGGTATTTGTCCCTAACACATACAACAGAAGCCACATCAGAAGGTGGCATAGTATGCATGGAACCCAGTGGAGGAAGGGGATGAAATAAATGAACTCTTAAAAATTGCAGCTTCTGGCCAAGATGGAGGCATTGGTAGATATGCTTTGCTTCTTTGCACAACCAAAAGAAGGATAACCAATCTAAAAGTAAAAAACAACCAGATTGCCAAAAAACCAAACTGTATGGAAGTCTGACAACCAAGGAGTTAAAGAAACATTCATCCAGACTGGCAGGAGGGGCAGAGATGGGAACCTGGAGTGGTGAGGATATGCGACAAGGCAGTGGCTGGCACACTGGGATATCCCACGTTTGTGTATGAATAAGCTGGAAGGAACAACTGGGGAGCAAGACAGCCCACGTAACTCAGGGTTCCAGCATGGGAAACTAAAGCCTCAAAACCTCTGGCTGTAAAAACCTCAGGGGGTTGCAGTGGTGGGAGAAACTCCCAATCACAGGAGAATTCTATTGGAAGTGCCCATAGTATCCTAGAATGTACACAAAGCCACCCACTCGGGAATCAGCACCTGAAAGGGCACAATCTGCTTGTGGGAAGCAAGGGAGGTGACTGAAAATGGGGCAAGAGCCAAGCAAGTGGCATTGTTCCCTCTCTGACCCCTCCCCCATATATAGCCCCACAACACAGTGGAGTGGGTTGCCCACCTTGGCCAATATCTAAGGCTCTGCCCCTGACAATGTAACAGGTGCACTAAGACAAAGAAATATGGCCCAAATGAAAGAACAGATCAAAACTCCAGAAAAAACCAAGAGACCAGGAGATAGCCAACCTATGAGATGCAAAGTTCAAAATGCTGGTAATCAGGATGCTCACAGAAATTATTGAGTACAGTCGCAAAATAAAGGAAGAAGTGAAGGCTATGCAAAGTGAAATAAAGCAAAATATACAGGGAACGAACAGTGAAAGGAAGGAAATTGGGACTCAGATCAACTATTTGGAACAGAAGGAAGAAATAAACATTCATCCGGAATAAAATGAAGAAACAAGAATTCAAAAAAATGAGGAGAGTCTTAGGAACCTCTGGGGCAACTTTAAATGTTCCAATATCTGAATCATAGGGATACCAGAAGGAGAAGAGAAGAGGAAGAGCAAGAAATTGAAAACTTATTTGAAAAAATAATGAGGGAAGACTTCCTCAGTTTTGTAAAGGAACTAGACAGGCAAGTCCAGGAAGCTCAGAGTCCCAAAGAAGTTGGATTCAAGTAGAACACACCAAGATACATCATAATTAAATGACCCAAGATTAAAGATTAGAGAATCTTAAAAGCAGCAAGAGAAAAGGAGACAGTTACCTACAAAGGAATGCCCATAAGACTATGAGCTGATTTCTCAAAAGAAACCTTACAGGCAAGAAGGGGCTGGAAAGAAGTATTTGAAGTCATGAAAAGCAAGGACCTACAACCTAGATTATTCTATCCAGCAAAGCTATCATTTAGAATGGAAGGGCAGATAAAGTGCTTCTCAGATAAGGTAAAGTTAAAGGAGTTCATCACTGCCAACCCATTATTACATGAAATGTTAAAGGGACTTATCTAAGAAAAAGAAGACCAAAACTATGAACAGTAAAATGACAACAAATTCACAACTATCAAGAACTGAACCTAAAAACAAACTAAGCAAACAACTAGAACAGGAACAGAATCAGAGAAATGGAGATCACATGGAGGGTTATCAGCAGGGAGGTGGAGGAGGGATAATGGGGGAAAAGGTACAGGGAATAAGAAGCATACTTGCTAGGCACAAAATAGACAGGTGGAGGTTACGAATAGTATAGGAAATGGAGAAGCCAAAGAACTCATATATGTATGACCCATGGACATGAACTAAAGGGAGGAGGGGAATGCTGGAGGGAGGGAGAATGCAGGGTGGAGGGGGATAAAGGGAAGAAAAAGTGGGACAATTGTAATAGCATAATCAATAAAATATACTTAAAAATTGCCTTTTCCACCTACTTCTAAAATAGGTATATACTGTGAAAAAGTCAAACATTGCAGAGATCTAACATCTGTAATGGAGAAAGTAAAAGTTCTTTACAACCCTAGTCTAGGATATAACCAGAGATCTCCACATATGTTTAGTGAGAGTTCTGGTACACATTCCATTGCCCTCCCCTCACAGCTGTGCCCCACTCTCCCACAACCCACTCAACCTGCAAGGAGCTAGTCATCCCTACCAAGAGATTATTTGAATGGATTTTCCTCAGTAAGGATGGAGTAATTTTCAGATTGAACAAGCCATGAAGAAGCACTCAAACATCACACTGACAGATCCCAACGATTCTCTTGACATTCCTTAGGATGCCACCTTTAAAGACCAGTCCTCCATTGGGAGCTCCAGGAGCATATCACCATCCAGGTGTGGCCTACTGAAAATCAACTAGAGCATATGAAACCTGGATTGGCATTTATACAGTCAAAGATTATCCAGGAAACCTTCATCAAAAATTAGTGATAAAAAAGCCCTGGCCTGATAGCTCAGTTGGTTAGAGCATTATCCTGATACTCCAAGGTTGCGGGTTTGATCCCCAGTCAAGAATCAAGTAAGTGGAACAACAAATTGATGTTTCTTTCTCTCTCTCTTCCCCCTTCCCCTCTCTCTAAAATCAATAAATTAAATAATTAGTGAGCAAAAGGTGAATGGATGAAGGAAAGAAAGAAAGAAAGAAAGAAAGAAAGAAAGAAAGAAAGAAAGAAAGAAAACCTCATAGACACAGACATCAGTGTGGTTATTACCAGAGGGCAAGAGGATGGGGGGAGGTAGAAGAGGGTAAAGGGGGGATAAATGGTGATGGAAGGAGACTTGACTTGGGGTGGTGACCACACAATACAAAGTACAGGTGACGTACTATAGAACAGTATGCCTGAAACATTGTAATTTTATCAACCTATGTTGAGCCAGTACAGTAAGAAGCTAGGGAATTTTCTTGACAAGTGGAATAAGCAAAACAGACAAAATAATCAAACAAGGCCAAACAATTTGAACAATTTACATCCAGCTAATGGACTGCAAGCTTTTATCTTCCCTCCCTAAGCAAGGACACTTAGGAGCGAATGGTTTACAAATTCCAGACTGTCCTTGGGCAGACTGCCCTCTGTCTGGTCCCTCTTTGATGACATTCCTTAAAAATAAAACTAACCAGAAAATAACCCTGACCCCTCAATACCCACATTTTGATTAATCAACATAATGAAGGACACACCTGGAAAGCTAATGAGTGTTCTGTTAAGACCCTCCCCTGAGACCTCCCCTAGGATTCCTGGCGGCCAGAAAAAGATAAAAAACCTCAAGACACAGGACTCACAGTGCTCTTTCTAGAGCACACCCACACCTTGTATCTCTGCTCTTTTCCCCCTAAACTCTAAGGGTCCCTGTGAGACTTGCAACCAAGGGGGCAGCAGGTGGCAGCAGCTTGTCCCAGGCTAACCCCAAACCTGTCTCCAAGGCTCCCTTTTTTCTCTGACTTTCCAGTGAGCTAAAAGCAGCCCCACCTAGGCTCTTCCACCTTAAGTACTTCCTTAATTTCACTGTCCCCAGCTTTAATAGATGTACTCTCAAAATCACCTAGACTCATGTTGTGAAATCCTTCCTACATGAAGTTAAGAACCCAAAAAATACTGAGTGGCCAAGGGCTGACCCACTCCAGGCCCAGACCCCATCTGGCAATAATGTCACCCCAATAAACTCAATTTAAAAATTTAAAAATTAATGAGATGTTGTCTACTCATTTTTTTGACATACAGCAGGGCATCAACAACCTCTTCGTGTTTACTCCACTGAGCACATGCCGGACTGCCCAGCAGGGAAGGTGAGTGAGGACTGCCCCTGGTGATCCTATAAACACAGAAGTGACAGCATCAGGCATCCAGATGCCAGTGGCACAAGCTGGAGACAGATTCAAGATTTGAGAAGATGAGACTCTTAATTGGTATATGTGCTGAATCATCACATACTGGTCTATAGACCTAGAGAGACAGGTAGTATTTTAATAATAGCACTGAACTGGGGGACTATTGCCTTAAACCCAGGACCAGAATTCCCTTGTCTTCCAACTTTCTTTTTAAAAATATTTTATTTATTTAATTTTAGAGAGAGGGGAAGAGAGGGAGAAAGACAGGGAGAGAAACATCAATGTGTGGTTGCCTCTCGCTCGCCCCCTCCTGGAGACCTGGCCTGCAACCCAGGCATGTGCCCTGACTGGGAATTGAACTGGTGACCCTTTGGTTTGCAGGCCGGCACTCAATGGACTGAACAACACCAGCCAGGGTATCCTCCAACTCTTTTGGTTAACTACAGGCACTATGCTTTCCCCACCTTTGGCCCTCTTGGAACACTGTTCTGTGACCTTCTGGTCTACCTGACTTCTGCTCATCCTTCTCAGGACAGCTCACACATGACCTTCTCTGGGAATTACTCACAAGCCTGCATTAGGTGCACTTTGCAACTTGAACGTGCACTATCAACCACTAACCTGTCAGTGAGCCCTTGAGTACATGTACCACATTCTGCTAACTTTTATATCCCAGCACCAAGCAAGTGTCTGCCTTATGGTTAGTGCCCTAAACATTTGTAGAGTGGAAAATGTTAGCCTCTGTAGTTCTTATTTCCTGGTTTGTTAAATGGGAGTGGGTTTTCTGATCTCTAGGGAGACTTCTAGTAATAAAATTTAGTATTCCAGATTCTTCTACTATTGTTTTATCTGGCCATCTATCTTCTTTAGTGAACAAGAGAAATATGTGACCTTTATATTATGCTGAAAACAATGTGTTGCTCACAATCTATTTTAGTTCAATAATTTTAATGCAAAAATTAGGACTGTAGTGTAATGTTTTACAATCTGCTTTTAAAAAATTCTGATATGTATCATGGATGACTTTCTCATCAGAGCTAGAGACATAGCTTATTCTTTTTAATGGCTATAGAGTATTTCACAGAAGGATGCTGATCATTAGTCACCTATTGACAGATACCTAGGTTGTTTTGTTTTTCTCAGCTACAACAGGCAGGGAGCATTTCTGTAGGAGATTCCTATAAGTGGAACCACAATATCAGAGGGTATGTGCATTGAACATTCTTACCAGTATTGCCAAATCATCTACTGAAAGACTGTATTCATTTATATTCAAGGTGATGATATCACACCAAGAATAATTGTAAGTGCTACTGCCAGACTTGAGCGTTTCTCTGGACTGGGGGTCATGCTGACACATCTTGCTTCACCTCATTTAGGCTTCTTGAGTCTGCTAGTCCTGCAGTCAGGAATACGTCTTGGTTATGTGTTCTGCCTTCAGGTGGTAAGCTCCTGACCCTTTGGGCCAAAGACTTCTGCATATCACTCAGGCTACCAGGCTGTCCTGACTTGGATGGTTTAACCCCTGGAGTTGGGCATGTCTTGCTGTCCTTCTTACTGTCATTCTTGTTCAAATTTCATAGGCTTCAGCAAGTCTGCCCTGACCCTTCCCCCAGCTCTTCCCCCATCCCAATTCTCCTGCAGGGTAAGTTGCCCTCCTGAGACCTGCTCCAGCCCCTGAGTTTACTCCAGGCTGACCATACTGGGTGTGTCTAGCAATCCTGGAATGACACAAAAGTAGTCATTAGCAGAAAGAAATAAAATTCCTCATGGCTGATTATACACACACCTGGAGGTCTCTTACGTGTGGTTCTCGGTTCTTCTCCCTCTTCGTTGCCACTCTTTTACCCTACTCCTCCCATGGCTAACGTCCCCGGTCCCCTGCAGAGCTCCAGGGAGGGCTCATGGCAGCGCTGTGCCATGGAGGGCGTGGCAAATGTGGGGGAGGGCAATGCAGTCCTGGCAGGGGTCCAGCCTTTCAGAGGGAGCCTTGTTTAGAAAATGCTTCTTTGGACACCAGCATCTCTGTAGGAGAATTTATTTCAGGATTCAAGCAGGACTGGCCCTCTTATGGGAGGTAATTTAATTCCACATTGATTTAAAGGACTTTTGGTGTCTATGGTAACTTAGGAAAGTATGGTTCCCCTTAAAAAGTCTATAATGTGGTTGTTAGTTCCTTTTTCCTGGGGAGTAGTCAATCAGATTGCTTTCCAAACAATTTAGTGTAACACATCGGATGGGGGTTACAGTAAAGGGGAGAGAGCCCAGGAAAGGGGAGGAAGGGAACCATCAAATGTGAGCCATCTTCAGACTGTGTCAGCATGTGCTCTGCTGAATTTTTTTCCTGTGACCTCATAACCCTCCTGAAGTTTGCCCATCTGTCTACTGCTTCCCACAGGGACTCAAGTGCAGAGTTTCCAAGACAATGAAAGTCAAGCCTGGCTGCCTGGGGACTGTGATTCCCCATTACGATGTGCAGGTTTGTGTGGTGCACTCAGGAGGGAGGGAGAAGGGGGAAAACACAAATTTTTCAGTAACTTATTTATTACATTCTTAATTGAGAAAAAATAATGAAAAGTAAAGATACTAAAATAATATGAAAAAGGAGGGAGGAAGGAAAGAAGAGGAAGAAGGAAGAAAAGGGACATTTTTATATTCTTATCACGCAAAGAAAACTACTTTAAATAGCTAGCAAATTGGCTGGCTAGTTTATTTATATACATACATTTTTAAAACAAAAATAGGGGTAAATTTTGACATATCATTTTGTTACTTAACTTTATTGTTGAAAAATCTTGGGTGACCATCTTCCTGGGTCAATGAGTGCTGACATATGCCATGATTTTTAATGACTATATAGTAGTGGATAGTATGCTTCCACACCTCTTTACTCCTTTTGTTAATCAATAGATGATTTCTAAAATTTTCATTGGTAAAAACAACACTACAATGAATACGTTGTAGCTAAAATTTTGCTCCTTTCCTTTATTATTTCTTCGGGCTACATTCCAAGAAATAGAATTGTGTATATAAGTATGCAGAGTTAGAATATAAGAATTTATATTCTATTTAGTGTTACATGTAATTGCCTGCTCCAACTATGGTAACCAACTGTGGTAACCATTTATGGAGCTCTTTTTTTAGTATCCTCTTTCATTTTGATAACAATCCTGTGAAATAGGCAGATATTATCTCTGTTTTAAACATGGAGGCACTGAAACATAGAGCTTAAGTAGCTCACAGACAATGAGTAAGATAGCAGAGTCATGATTTGAGTTTGATCTGTCTGATGTCCAAGTCCATGGGCCTCATGGACAAGGGGAGGCTGCTATATTTCCTGAGCTCCTAAAGACAGAAGCTTCCCAAGCTCATCTGGTACAGACTCAACAAGGGCTTCACCTACACCATTCCAGGCAGATGGATTAGAGATCTGGGTTTCAAACTCTTGGCTTCCCTTGGTGTCTGGCTCTTGTTTTCAGTCACCACTAGAGCAAGAGGGTCTCTACTTGACCACCTCAGCTCTTACATGTTGCTATTCAAAGCACCTCCTGTTATCCAGATCATTCTTCCAGTCTGCTTCCTCCTCCAGGTCATAGATGACAAGGGCCATGACCTGCCCCCTGGTGCAGAAGGAGACTTGGGCATCAGGATCAAACCCATCAGGCCCATAGGTATCTTCTCTGGCTACATGGTAAGGAATGAGTGCTCTGTCCCCTGGAGGGAATATGGGGCTCTGAGAGAGGTGAGGCGGGGTCCCATAATTATGAAATTCCCAAGACGCATTGGCAAGGAGTATCCAGTGTCTAAGAATGGGCTTTGCCAAGAGAAAAGACTGGCAATTCACTCCTGCCATCCTTAACCTATCACTAAGATCTCATCTGAAGAATTATCATTATTTGGATATACCTTTTAACCCACAAGAAATGTTTCATGGCAGAAAGCTTATTGCCCATGAACTACACATGGCAGCATTCTCCCAAGGACCCCCCTGCCCCTCACCCAAGTATCGTGTCCCTATTCCATGCCATTGATCCTCTTTAGAGCCATGTTAGACACATCACATTGGGACTTCACCATACACTTGGAGGCATTCTTGTCTTCAAAGTTTGGAATGTTAGGGATAGATGATTTTTGAGACCAGCTGCCTCACTTTAGAGGTGAGGATGAGAGACTACAAGACTCATGCAAGCCCACTGCTGTTGAAAATATTTGAGGAAAACCTAAAATATTAAGTCAAATAATAAATTCAGTAATAATAGTTGCTTCCATTTGCTGTGTGTATACTACATGATACATTCCTAAAGCACTTTGCATACATTACACTCATTTAATCCTCCCAGTGACCTTATGGATCCTTGGAGCCAAATTGTTTGAGTTCAAAACCCTACTCCACAGTTTCAGGCGCTTCGAGAGCCGTGGGCTTGGGTGCAGAGATGGCCAAGTCCAAGAACCACACCACGCACAACCAGCCCCGAAAATGGCACAGAAATGGCATCAAGAAGCCCCAATCGCAAAGATATGAGTCTCTCAAGGCGGTAGACCCCAAGTTCCTGAGGAACATGTGTTTTGCCAAGAAGCACAACAAGAAGGGCCTGAAGAAGATGCAGGCCAACAACGCCAAGGCCATGAGTGCACGTGCTGAGGCTATCAAGGCCCTGGTCAAGTCCAAGGAGGTCAAGCCCAAGATCCCAAAGGGCAGCGGCCGCAAGCTCAGTCGACTTGCTTACATTGCTCACCCCAAGCTCGGGAAACGTGCTCGTGCCAGCATTGCCAAGGGTCTCCGGCTCTGCCGGCCAAAGGCCAAGGCCAAGGCCCAAACCAAGCCCCAGGCTGCAGATGCAGCCGCAGCTCAGGCTCCAGCTCAGGCTCAGTCTCAGGCTCCCAAAGGTGCCCAGGCCCCTGTGAAGGCTCCACAGTAGAGGCCTCTGTCTGCCGACGTGAGGACAGAAGGACTGGTGTGCCCCGGGGCTGGGGTCCTCCTGTGGCGTTTGTGCAAATAAACCTGAGGCAGGGTCTGTCAAAAAAACCCCACAAAAACACAAAAACCAAAAAACAAAAAAAACAAAACCCTACTCCACTGTTTACTGTGTAAACAAGTGACTGATCTCTCACACCTCAGGTTCCTAACCTGTAAAATGTGTATCATAATATCTCATAGCTTTCCTATGGCTATCAAAAGGCATTAATGTTTGTGAAACACTTAGAACAGTGCTATACAAGAGTATGTAAAAGAAAAGAGTAGCTGGAGATCTAAATTATCACTCCTATTATCCAGATGAGAAAAAATGAGCCCAAGAGATGAGGGCACAGCCACACCACGCACTTCTGCAGGTATTTCCTGGGTGCTGTCCCATTCCACTTTCACATGCCAGTGAGGAAGCTAAGGCATGGGATTCTCCCCGTTTGACAGTGCAGGAAACAGAGTGACTTATGGCCCACAGAGATAATGCCAGCAGGGGCTGAATGGTGACCAGGAGAAAGAGTCAAAGTGAGGATCAAGAAATTTGACTTTAGGTCACAACTCTGTCATTTGCAATGGCTATTTGACTTTGGACATGCCTCTTGATCTCTCTGGGCTTTAATACCCTTATTTTCCAAATGAAGAAGCTAGCCAATGAACTCCCTATGCCGCCTTCGAACCCAGTGACTGAGCATCCAACAGGGAGCCCACACTCCTGTACTTGAACAAGATACAGGGATGCGCTAACAAGGGGTGAACCCCCATCCTTCTCACTGTTCAAGAACAAGTGCCTCAGCTGAAAGGAGGGGTCCAGCCATTGCAGAAATATGCACACTGGAGGGGCCCTAGGGGCTTGCTGGTATGTTCTAGAACTTTCAATCCAACAAAGAAGCCAAGAAAAATGTCTAATAAACCTTTGTCCCTTTAAATGGTGTCATGGAATAGAGGAGGGGCTGGGCTGACCATTGAAGGGAAGGTGGAATCAGTTAGGAAAAATGCCCTAGAGCATGGATGAATGAATGCATTAAAATTATCCTATATCCCATTTTATCCTTTAATTGTATTGCTTAATGTCCACTTTTACATTTTTCTTTTATGCTGCCTAATAAACATTTAAAAAAAAATATCCCTTAGACTGGACTCAGGGAGCAGGGAGGAAACTCTGGGAGGAATAACTGAAATAAAGGGGGGAGATGCAGTTCCGCCTGGGGGCTGAGGGGGACAGGTGCAGGGCAAGCCCACCATAATAGTTGTTCAAGTTGTAAAATGCGCACCCTGCACATCTGTTTATGGAAGCCCTGGACCAGGATTTAGGCTTTGCAGGCACAGTGACTGTCTTTCTGTGGTCACCAGGACAATCTGGAGAAGACAGCAGCCAACATACGAGGAGATGTTTGGCTCAGAGAAGACCAGGCTGTTAGGATCAAGATGGATATTTCCAGTTCATGGGGCAGGCAGATGATAACATTAACTCCAGGGGTTGAGCTTGGTTTCTGGAATGGGAAGGGTAATCTGGATCTTTATCCTGACTGATTCTAGACTTTGGGGTTGGTCTCAAGGTTGTATCATCTTCTCTGAAGGGCAGGTTCTTCTACAGGTACTGGATTGGACCCACAGAGGTGGAGAATGCACTGATGGAGCATCCTGCTGTGGTGGAGACAGCTGTTATCAGCAGTCCAGACCCCATCTGAGGAGAGGTGATGGGGAGCAGTAGCCTGGGGGAGGGCAGATTTGGAAAACAAGGGCATTTAGTATGATGGTTAAGAGCATATACTTGGGGCTGGCCAGCCTGGGTCAAAATTTTGGACCTACTGCTTCCTAGCTATGTGACCTTAGGCAAGTTACCTCACCTCTCTGAACCTCAGTCTCTCATCTGTAAGATGAGGGGTTGTTGTGATGATTAAATGTGTTGTTAATATTTGTAAAGTGCCTGTAATAAGATCTGGTACATAGCAAGCATCTCACAGGGTCTACTATTATAGGCACTTGAATTAGAATCTGATCCCTGACCAGAAGAACAGAGAAGGGATTTGAGCCAAAAGATAGAGTTCCTGAGTCATGGGATTTACAGTGAGAATATAGGGAAGGTGAAAGACCCCTCATAATGCCAGGGCTATAGAAAAAAAAATCCAGATGGAGTGTAATGGAGCTTGGTGTATGTGTGGAGTACAGTTAGGGTGCAGAGGTGTGGGTCAATGTCCAAGTACATTTCTGCAGGGTGCAAGTTGATAATATCATTGTATCTCTGGCAGATATGGGACATATCACCATAGAAATCACAGGAGCCACTAGGAATGGGGCCCAAAGAGGATGCTGTACTGAGAAAAGTCCATGTGCCAAGCAAAAAGCTAAACGAGGCCATATATGGTTTCACTGTGCTTCCCATGAATTAAGTATCACAATTGGATCTCCATTTTATAGATGTGCAAACTGTGGTTTGGAGAGGTTAAACAGATCATTCAGGTTTATGGTCCTCAGTCTTTTTCTTCTTCTCTTCACTTATATCTAGTTTCTTCTTATTACTCTCTATTGTCCCTGGGATATGAGGTCAGCCATGTCTCAACCTGCAGTCATAACTACCTATTCAATAAACTATTTGAGAGAGAATTGGACTCTTGGCCATTATTATCCCCAGTCCCCTCCTTTCCTTGGCCCCAAATATCTGGAGGTACAACTGAGAGGATATGAAGGTGATGGCTGTGGTGGAAGTCCACAGGCACTGACTTTGTATTATCCCAGGAGATGGCAATGTGCTTGACCCCTCTTCCCTTGGCCCCCATCCTCACTGCAAGTGGTCCTGGCACCACAGTTGCTGTCCCATGACCCAGACCAGCTCACTAGGGGCTGCAGCAGCACCTGAGGTCAGTGACAGCCCTGTACAAATATGCGAGAAAAGTGAGACTCTGGGCTCACCAAACTTGAGGAAGCAGAGATGACCTCCTCTCATATATCCCTTCCTCCAGCTGTGGATAAGGACTCTAAATTCAAAGTTCTGCCTGACTATGACCAAGAAAGCCCCAAAAGGCCATCCAGCAACTATTATAGAGACCTGAAAGTTGGCCTCAGCATTTAGCTTACTCTGCTTGCAAATCAGATGCTCCCATAAGAACAAGTTCTACCCAATATCCAGCCTATATTCCCACTCTCTGCACCAAGGTCTTCCTATATTACATAGGATTCTCTCAGCTGCAAGTGACAGAAATCCAACTTGAAGTTCATTGCTCACACAATCGATAAGTTCAGGGTGAATGAAGCCTTAGTCATGGTTGGTAAAAGGCATTCAGATGATGTGGTCAGGGATGTCTGTTTTTGCTGTGGCTATTTGGAGTCTTTTGTAATTCTATATAAATTTTTGGAATATTTGTTATAGTTCTGTGAAATAAGCTATTGGTATCTTGATAAGAATTGCATTGAATCTATAGATTGCTTTGGGTAGTATGGACATTTTAATGATGTTAATTCTTCCTATCCATGAACACAGTATATGCTTCTACTTATTCATATCTTCTTCAATCTTTTTTTTCAGTGTCTTATAATTTTCCAAGTACGGGTCTTTTAGATCCTTGGCAGAAAAAAGTTTGAGGAATTATGATACCTGATATCAAACTATACTACAAAGCTACAGTAATCAAAATAACATGGTACAAGCATAGGAATTCTGGCCAAGATGGAGGCATAGATAGACACACTGTGCCTCCTCACACAATCAAAAGGACAACAAAAAATTTAAAAACAACCAGAACTGACAGAAAACTGAACTGTATAGAAGTCCAACAACCAAGGAGTTAAAGAAGAAACATTCATCCAGACCGGTAGGAGGGATGGAGACAGGTATCCAGGCAGAGGACTTGCGGCAAGGTGGTGGCTGGTGGGCCCAGTGAGGCAGCTGATAGCGGACTGGGAGGTCCCATATTCCCATGCAGATAAACTGAGAGGAACAACTGGGGAACCAGACAGACCGAGCAACTCAGAGTTCCAGTGTGGGTAAATAAAGCCTCAAACCTCTGATTGAAAACTTCTGTAGGGGTTGCAATGGCAGCGGGAGAAACTCCCAGCCTCACAGGAGAGTTCCTAGGAGAGACCCACAGGGGCCTAGCATGTACACAAACCCACCCACCTGGGAATCAGCACCAGAAGGTCCCAATTTGACAGAGGAAGTGACTGAAAGCCGTCAGAGAGCGGAGCAAGCACTATTGTTCCCTCTCGGACCCCTCCCCTACATTCAGTGTCACAATGCAGTGACGTGGATTGCCTTTCCCTGGGGAACACCTAAGGCTCCGCCCCTTACTAGGTAACAGGTGTGCCAAGACAAAAAAAATGACCCACATGAAAGAAGAGATCGAAGCTCCAGAAAAAATACAACTAAGCAATGAAGAGATAGCCAACTTATCAGATGCACTGGTTGAAAGCACTGGTAATCAGGATGTTCACAGAATTGGTTGAATATAACAGTGAATTAGATGAAAAAATGAAGGCTATGCTAAGTGAAATAACATTTGAAAATGTACAGGGAACCAACAGTGATGGAAAGCAAACTGGGACTCAAATCAATGGTGTGGACCAGAAGGAAGAAAGAAACATCCAACCAGAAAAGAATGAAGAAACAAGAATTCAAAAAATGAGGACAGGCTTAGGATCCTCCAGGACATCTTTAAACGTTCCAACATCTGAATCATAGGGGTACTAGAAGGAGAAGAGGAAGAGCAACAAATCGAAAACTTATTTGAACAAATAATGAAGGAGAACTTCCCTAATCTGGCAAAGGAAATAGACTTCCAGGAAGTCCAGGAAGCTCAGAGAGTCCCAAATAAGTTGGACCCAAGGAAGCACACACCAGGGCACATGATAATTACATTAGCCAAGATTAAAGATAAGGAAAGAATCTTAAAAGCAGCAAGAGAAAAGGAGAGAGTTACCTACAAAGGAGTGCCCATAGGGCTATCAGCTGATTTCTGAAAAGAAACCTTGCAGGCAAGAAAGGGCTGGAAAGAAGTATTCCAAGTCATGAAAGGCAAGGGCCTACCTCCAAGATTACTCTATCCAGCAAAGCTATCATTTAGAATGGAAGGGCAGATAAAGTGCTTCCCAGATAAGGTCAAGTTCAAGGATTTCATCATCATCAAACCTTTATTATATGAAATGTTAAAGGGACTTATCTAAGAAAAAGAAGATAAAAAATATGAACAGTAAAATGACAACAAACTCAGTTATTAACAACCGAACCTAAAACAAAAACAAAAACAAAAGCAAACTAAGCAAACAACTAAAACAGGAACAGAATCACAGAAATGGAGATCACATGGAGGGTTATCAGTGGGGGAGTGGGAGGATGAGAGAGGGGGAAAAGGTACAGAGAATAAGTAGCATAAATGGTATGTAGAAAATAGACAGGGGGAGGGTAAGAATAGTATAGGAAATGTAGAAGCCAAAGAACTTATGTGTACGACCCATGGGCATGAACTAAAGGGGAGGGAATGTGGGTAGGAGGGGGTGTGCAGGGCGGAGGGGAATAGAGGGGGGAAAATGGGACAACTATAATAGCATAATCAATAAAATAGATTTAAAAAATAACATGGTATAGGCATGACACATGGATCAATGGAACAGAATAGAGTGCCCAGAAATAAACCCACACCTTTAATGGTCAATTAATATTCAACAAAGGAAACAAGGACATACAATGGGGTAAAGATAGTGTATATTCAATAAATGGTGAGGGGAAAATTGAACAGATATATGCAAAAAAATGAAATTAGACCACTTTGTTACACCATATGCAAAAATAAACTCAAATGGATTAAAGACTTAAATGTAAGACTCAGAACCATAAAAATCGTAGAAGAAAACATAAACAGTAAAATTTTTGGTATTTCTTGTAACAATATTATTTTCTCATATATTGTTTTGGGCAAGAGAAACAAAAGAAAAAGTAAACAAATGGGACTACACCAAACTAACAAAATTTTGCGTAGCAAAGTTAACCATCTAAAATAAAGAGACAAGCCACTGAATGGGAGAACATATTCACTAATAATATATCTAAAAAAGGGTCAATATCCAAAATTTATAAAGAACTTATACAACTGAACACCAAAAAACAAATAATCCAATTTTAAAAAATGGGCAACGGAGCCCTGTCTGGCGTGGCTCAGTGGATTGAGTGCCAGCCTGTGGACTGAAAAGTTGCTGGTTTGATTCCCAGTCAGGACACATGCCTGGGTTGTAGGCCAGGTCCCTAGTTGGGGGTGTGAGAGAGGCAACCTATCACTATTTTTCTCACATATCATGTTTCTCTCCCTCCTTTCCCCTCTCTCTAAAAATAAATAAATAAATAAATAAATAAATAAATAAATAAGTAAGTAAGTAAAATCTTTTTTTAAAAAATGAGCAAAAGACCTGAATAAACACTTCTCCAAAGAGAACATACAGAGGGCCAATAGACATGAAAAGATGCTCAACATCATTAATCATCAGAGAACTGAAAATTAAAAGCACAATAAGGTATCACCTCCCACATGTCAAAATGGCTATTATCAATAAATCAACAAACAACAAATGCTGGTGAAAATGCAGAGAAAAAGGAACCCTTGTGCACTGTTGGTGGGAATGCAGATTGGTGCAGCCACTGTGAAAAAACAGTATGGAATTTCCTAAAAAAATTAAAAATTGAATTGCCTTATGACCCAGTGATTCCACTTCTGGTAATATATCTGAAAAAAACCAAAACACTGATTCAAAAGAATATATGCACCCCTAGATTTGGAAGCAGCTCAAGTGCCCAAGAGTAGATGAGTGGGTAAAAAAGCAGTGGTAATTTACACAATGGAATATTACTTGGCTGTAAAAAAAGAAGGAAATCTTATCTTTTGTGACAGCATGGATGGACCTGAAGAGAATTGTGCTAAGTGAAAGAAGCCAGTCAGAGGAAGACAAACATCTTATGATTTCACTTATACATGGAATCTAATGAATAAAATTAATAAATAAGCAAAATAGAACCAAACTCAGAGAACAGACTGACAGCTGTTAGAGGGGAGGGGGGCTGGGTGAAAAAGCTGAAAAGATTAAGCAAAAAACCAAAAACCTCGAAACTCCCAAACACAGCCAATAGTGATTACCAGAGGAAAAGGGGGTGAAGGGAGTAGGGAGGCTAAAGGAGGATAAATGGTGATGGGCGGAGACTTGACTTTGGGTGGCGAATGCACAATACAATTTACAGATGATGTGTTATAGAATTGTACACTCAAATCCTATATAATTTTATTAATAAATGTGACCCCAAAAAATTCAATAGAAATTTTAAGAAAATGGGAACAACAGGAAGAAAAAAAGAAAAGGCAAAGAGCATCTTCTTCACCAGAGCCACCAGCAAAGTCTTCAAGGTGATTCTCATTGGACCAGTTCATGTGTCCATTGTTAAAGCAATCCCCATAACCAGGGGATGAAACACTCTGATTGGCCAGTTCTGGGTATGCGATCACCCCTGGAGAGAGTGCAGGGAAGTGGCGGGGGTAGGGCTGCCCTACACCCGTGGACATGGACTGAGTGGCTCCCCACAGGAAAATAGAAGTACTGTTACCAGAAAAAGCAAAAAGCATAGAATGTATTATATCTGCTTTCACCTGTTTTCACTGTGGGGCAGGGAACTGTGGGATAGAGGTGAACATGAAGAGGGACTTGGTTTTTGGAATTGGGTGCAAGATAGGATTTTGCCCCAGGGAAAGATATTGTTTTTTCATTTTTTGAGTATGAGGTAGAAGGTGAGACCAACCATATCAAGCCTAAAGGTCCTCAGATTCTTAGGTAACAGAGATTATCACTGACAGTCAGCACAGGCTACTTGTCACTGGTGGGCTTTCTGAGGCACAGATTGGGAAGGAGATTAACCTTCGAGAAGTTTATTAGGGAGTTCTTTGGGTTGGAAGGGAAAAGGAAGGGGAGGGGAAGGGGAAGAAAGCAAGCAGCATTGGACAGGAGGTAAAATTTCACTGTGATGTAGTTCAGTTAGGGCCTCAGCCAACCTGATGGTGAGGTTTTTTTAAAAAATATATTCCTTGATTATGCTATTACAGTTGTCCCATTCCCCCCCCTACTCCACTCCATCCTGCCCACCCCCTCCCTCCCACATTCCCCCCTATAGTTCATGTCCATGGGTCATACTTGTAAGTTCTTTGGCTTCTACATTTCCTACACTATTTTTACGCTCCCCCTGTCTATTTTCCACCTATCATCTATGCTACTTATTCTCTGTACCTTTACCCCCCTCTCCCCCTCCCACTCCCCTATTGAAAACCTTTCATCTATGATCTCCATCTCTATGGTTCTGTTCCTGTTCTAGTTGTTTGCCTAGTTTGCTCTTGTTTTTGTTTTAGGTGTGGTCATTAATAACTGTGAGTTTGCTGTCATTTTTACTGTTCTTATTTTTTATCTTCTTTTTCTTAGGTAACTCCCTTTAACATTTCATATAATAAGGGCTTGGTGATGATGAACTTCTTTAACTTGACCTTATCTGAAAGGCACTTTATCTTCCCTTCCATTCTAAGTGATAGCTTTGCTGGATACAGTAATCTTGGATGTAGGTCCTTGCGTTTAATCTTGGGTAATGTAATTATGATGTGCCTTGGTGTGTTCCTCCTTGGGTCCAGCTTCTTTGGGACTCTCTGAGCCTCCTGGACTTCCCAGAAGTCTATTTCCTTTCCAGATGAGGGAAGTTCTCCTTCATTATTTGTTCAGATAAGTTTTCAACTTGTTGTTCTTCCTCTTCTCCTTCTGGCACCCCTATAATTCGGATGTTGGAATGTTTCAAGGTGTCCTGGAGGTTCCTAAGCCTTTCCTCATTTTTCCAAGTTCTTGTTTCTTCATTCTTCTCTGGTTGGATGTTTCTTTCTTCCTTCTGGTCCACACCGTTGATTTGAGTCCCAGTTTCCTTCGCATCACTATTGGTTCCCTGTACATTTTCCTTTGTTTCGCTTGGCATAGGCTTCATTTTTTCATCTGTTTTTCGAACAGATTCAACCAAGTCTGTGAGCATCTTGATAACCAGTGTTTTGAACTGTGCATCCGATAGGTTGGCTATCTCTTCCTCACTTAGTTGTATTTTTTCTGGAGCTTTGAAGTGTTCTGTCATTTGGGCCATTTTTTTTTTTTTTGTCTTGGCGTGTCTGTTACTTTAAGGGGCGTAGCCTTAGGTGTTCACCAGGGAGGGGTGATGCTGTACATGGGGGAGGGGCCAAGAGGGAGCAATGGCACCCGCGCCCCTCTCCAATGGACTCCAATCTTTCACTCAGCTACCCACAATCAAACTGGGCCCCTCTGGTGCTGGTTCCCGAGTGGGTGGGCCTGTGCACACTCTAGGCCCCTGTGGGTCTCTCCAACGACCTCTCCTGTGAGGCTGGGAGTCTCTCCTGCTGCCGCCCCAATCCCCACGGGCGTTTTCAATCAGAGGTTTGAGGCTTTATTTCCCTGCGCTGGAGCCCTGGGTTGCGCGGTCTTCGTTGCCCGCCGTTCGTCCAGGTTTATCTGTGTGCAAACGTGGTGCTGCGGGGTGCTACCCGCGCTCTGCCTGCCCCGTTCTCCGCCACTCTGAGTCCGGCCCTCTCGGTTTATCTGCGCGAATGTGGGGCCGCAGGGTCTGCTAGTGGTCAGACTGCCTGCCCTGTTGGTCCCACACTCCACCAGTCTCGGTCCCGCCACGGCCACACGAGTCCTCTCTGCCCCAGTGCCCGTCTCCGCCCCTCCTACCGGTCTGGATGAACGGTTATTTTCTATTTCCTTGGTGTCGGTCCCCCTTGCGGTTCAATTCTCTGTCAGTTCTGGTTGTGTGAGGAGGCGCAGTGTGTCTACCTACGCCACCATCTTGGTTCTCTGATGGCGAGTTTTGAAGCGAGGACAACCTTTCAGAGTTTCCTGAGTAGCAGCAAGGGGAAGGGCCTTTAGAGCCCATGTAGGTCAGGCATGGATGCGCCTGCCCTGGGATGGGATGTGGCCCTGGGAGAGACAGCTCCCCATAGCTGCTGCACTCCCTGAAGGGGTCTGGCATTGGGAGAGTGAGTCTTTCATTCCTGCAGGGGCATCTGGGCAGTACATCAAAGGGTCCACCACACAGACTTTCAGTCTCAAACGGAGAGTGAGGCAGTCTAGAGGTCTCTGGAAAGAGACTGTCGCCTTCACCTCCATCACTTACTCAGCAATCTCTCTGTGCCTCAGTTTTCTTATCTGTAAAATGAGGATTATGGTGTTACCCATTCACAGGTTGTTAAAAAGAACAAGTAATATTTGTAAAGCATAAGGTGCCTTAATAATAATGTAATAATTATTTTAGAAAGAGACTAGAAATTCAATCACACCAAGCATATTATGAAGCTTGAATTTTAACTGAATATTTCTGAGGATCCAGTGGAGAGGTCCTATCACACAGTCTAACAGTGTATTATTACTCAGAAGATCATCAGTAGATATATTATGATTATTACAAGTCTCCCCTCTAGAACATCCTGGGAAGCAGGCTCTCCCATACCTCTCTCCTCCCAGTGACCATACCTTTCTGCTCCCTTCTTCAGGAAGTGCGGGGTCGCTCTCT
Organism: Desmodus rotundus; assembly: GCF_022682495.2. Lineage (NCBI taxonomy): Eukaryota > Metazoa > Chordata > Mammalia > Chiroptera > Phyllostomidae > Desmodus > Desmodus rotundus. The sequence goes on from NC_071387.1 coordinate 96,365,503, forward strand.
TCTTAGCATTAAACCTAGATCTCCTCTGTGGTTTCCTTCTACTCTCCACCTATACCCTGGGGCCAAATAGTAAATATTTTAGGTCATACTGCTTTTGTGGCAACTACTCAACTCTGCCCTTGTAGTGAGAAAGCAGCCAACGACAATCGTACATGAATAGGTATGGCTTTATTTACAAATAAAACTTTAATTTTCAATAAAACTTTATTTACAAAAACAGGAGAAGGGTCAGATTTTGCCCACAAGCTATAGTTTTCCAACCTCCCTGCTATACCCCACAGTGATTTTAACAAACTCTTTCCTTAACAAAGTTAGTCTTGCCTTATGGCAAGTCAGCTGCCAAGAAAAATTTTCCTTATCGATATCCCTATTGTTATTACTTTTCCTAAACCCAAAACCACCTAACTTCTAGACCAATGCTCTGGCAAGCTGAAATATATAACCAGAAGCCTCAGTGAATTCTCTTCATCACCTATATTTTAGGATTCAGGAATATTAGTGATGGAAGTGTCCTCAACATCAAATATTCCTTCCCACAGGCGAGAAAGGTGAAATTGGAGAGGTTTCTTAGTTCTGCCAAGGACACACCAACAGGAAATAATGGAGATGAAATTCAAAACCAGGTCTCCTAACTCTTAGATGTCTACTGTGTCTAGTCCAGATTCACAACCATGGCTGATTTTTGGAGTGTTTACCCATGCCATTAACTCAGCCTGTGTAACCTCATTCTATCCTCACAACAACTCAACAAAGTTGCTGTTATTTTCCTGTTTCCTCAGTGGGAAAATTGAGTCTCAGAAAAGCCTGGTGACCTTTTCAAAGCCAGGTGAATTCTGGAGAAGAGACCCGAGCTTGGAGTCTGAGGTCAAAGCTCAGGTGTCTGACTACTGTGTCAGGTCAGTTCACTGCACTGCTTCTCCCTGTCCTCGAGTGTGTCAGAGACCAGGTGACTGATTTTTATGTCCTGTTCTGGTCGTTTTCTTCTTTTCCTGTCCCAGAGCACTTTCTGAACCTTCTTTTTGCACAGGCGGCTGCCGGCGAGTTTTCCAGGCTCAGTAGTCAGTCACCTGGAGTCTCCAGCCTCAAAAGCTTCCCCTCACCTTACAGCAATTCCTCAACCCTGTTGAGGTCATGGATGGCCAACCCTGGACTGATTTGTCCCAGCTGATGGAGTTTGTCTTGGGACTGCCTGGAGCTGTCTCAGGGAAAACCCTGTGGAAGAAGCTTTGAGATAAGGAGTGGAAGAGGTCTGGGCCAGCCAGGATCCAATGAGACATGCAGGAGGCTTTTCTTTTGGGTCCTTCCTTTATTTCCCTTTGGGTCATCTGCCTTCCTATGGAGATATAAGATTCTTTGTGACAACATCTGATTTTCGTCTTTCCCTGGTTATTAGCTCAAAATCTTGCCATGTTAGATGTTGAAGGAAGAAAGGGAGGGCAGGAATGGGAGTGAGGAAAGGAGAGGGGAATAGAGGAAAAGGAAAGAAAAGTGAGAAAGAGAAAGATTAACGCAGCAATTGAGAAAGAAAAAGGGGAGAAAAGGAAGTTGGGATGGAGGTAGGGGAGAAAGATAGAAAGAATTAGAGGAGAGAAAATAGAGAAAAGGAGAAAGGAAAGAGGGCAGGAGGGAAGGAGAAGAAAAGAAAGAGATCAATGAAAATAGAAACTGATAAGGAAAAATGATGGAAGATAGGGAGGATGAAAGAGAAGGAGGAGGCGGGAAACTTATTATTATTCCCACAGGTGGACAGATAGATAGTAACAAAATTAAGCAGAAAATTGGATTTTAGGAAGGAAATAAAAGGTCATGGCTCCCCATCTCACACCTTGAACAGGACCTCCATACAAGCTCAAGAATGATTGATGATGGGAACCCACACCTTTAGGGGAAATCTATGACCTACTCAAAGTACAGATTCTGCCTCTCCTCTCTCCACTCAATCCCTTTTCTTTATGGCTTATATAAAGCAATCATAATATTCAGCCAATATATTTCGACTGAATAAACAATGCTTTACTATGACTACAATGAAATCATCAACTCTTGTCTTTTTCAGGATGAGATAAAGCTAGATAACTTGACATTTTCCCTGTCCTTGTCTAGTGAAAGCCTTTAAATACCCTAGTAACCCTTAGAATCAAGAAGTAATGTTTGCCAAGTATCTTTGCATCACTTCCCTGGACAATCTAGAGGAGGCCCAGACTAACTTAGGTATATGTTGATGGCATGCAGTGTCCCAGAATTACTGCTATTATTCACAGATAGATGGTGGAACTTACTCTGGAGAAGGGCAGTCTCCTCACTTACTCACAATATTATTTCAACATCAGATTCAAGTTGTGAAATGACAGAAGTGAGGGTCACTATATCACATGATAGAGTCCTGACTTTATCTGGAGAGTAAAGAACTCAGTGAATGATTAACTTTTCTTTTAATCCTCACCCAATGACATGTTTATTTATTTTAGAGGGAGAGGGAGGGGGGAGAGAGAGAGAGAGAGAGAAACATAGACATCAATGTGATAGAGAAACATCGATTGGTTGTTATAGCAGCCCTAGCAGACAAATACATCTTCCCACTGGCTATTTCTCAGCCCCTTCTGCACACCACATTGCTCCTTGCTAAAAAAGAACCCTGATTTTGTTCAGAACCAGAGTGAGCTTACCACTAGGACATGAATTACGATGAGATTAAGCCGATCCTTTTCCATTTCTCTTAAATTAAGTCAATTAAAAAGGTTCAGTTTGCTATTTCTACATCTTCTATTCATTCATGGTAGAGTATATTTCTTTTTATTAAAAATTTTTTATTTGCTTATTCTTAGAGAGAGGAGGAGGAGGAAGAGAGAAAGAGAGGGAGAGAAACATCAATTGTTTGCCTAACCAGGGACCAGCCGCAGCCCAGGCGTGTGTGCTGACCTGGGAATCGAACCAGTGACGTTTGGCTTTGCAGAACAGCACCAAACCAACTGAACTACACTGGTCAAGCCTAGAGTATATTTCTTATTCAGCAAATATTCACACTCTGCTCACCTGCCTGCTCCCTACCCCTACTCAAGGCAGGAATATAGTTCTTCACTCCGTGAAGTCGAACTTGGTCCTTTAACTTGCTTTGGCCAATAGAACATTAACAAGAATGATGCAAACAGAGGTTTTAAACGTGCTTATGTGGTTTGACTTGCTTTTTGGTGCTTTTGCCATTCATCACGAGAAGAACATGGTCTAGAGAACTGCTGGACCTAGAATAAAAGGCCCATGAAGCAGACATAACCCCAACCCACAGTCTGAAGTGAGCCTCCCAGACAACGTGCAGACGTGTGAGAGAGAATGAAATGTGTGCTGGTGTAAGCCATTGAGAAAGAGGATTGTTTGTTATGCAACATTATTATAGCAAAAAGGAACTGACAAAAGCTTAATTCCCCTTTTTAACAAAACAAGACCAAGACTAGTCTCAAATAATTGTCAGGCAACCAGATCCTAATGGGATTTAAACAAATAACAATGTGTGCTTTCATTGTATTCATTTTTTGGTTTTTCCATTGTAGCTATTAAAATTACTTTTTAAATTATACTAGTGGTACAGTTTCATTTGGATGATTAATATTTTTTGTTTTATTTAATTTTTCAGGGAATCAAAGTTAAGAAAAATATTGAGTAAATAAGACTATAGGTAACAGTTGGTTATAGCAAACAAATGAAAAAAAGACAAGAAAATGAAGGTGAAGCACGCATGGCTGGAATTTGAGAAACACCAGAGAAGAATGGGGCAAAATTATAGAAGAGAAGGGAAGGGTTGGGACCAAAATGAGAATCTGAAAGAAAAGACAAGCAGTGTCATTTCCACTAAGAGGGAGTAGCCAAGGATCGAGGAGGAAAGTAGTTACTAACCTTGGGAGTCGAAGGCTGCGAGTTTGAGTGCTAGTGCTGTTACTCCAGGTGAGTACCCAACTCACTCTGCACCCTGGTTTCCTCATCTGGCAAATGAGAGTGTCATTGTCACAGGATGTTGTAGCAACTCATAGAGATTAAGCCTGTGGAAGCAGCTCTCAGGGTTCAGGTAGACAATTAGGAAGAAATGAACATTGGAGAAGCACAGGTGTGAGAGCCAGAGATGGGGACAAAAGAGTAAACGCTGCCTCCACGAGCAGAGGTACATTCAGGGTGGGCACAGCAGAGTGGTGCATGCACTCTGAGCAGAAATAACCTCTGATGTAATTTTCGGTACCTTTACTAAAACTTCAGTATACCAAGAGAGCCAGTCTGACCACAGAAGGAGAGATAGAAGGGAGGAATGAGCAGAGAAGGAGCAATTGTTCAGAAGAGCAGGGGTGTTTGTAGAAACGAAGATCTGGTTGTTACCAAGCTAGGGCTGGCTTCCCAGAGCTCATGAAAGCCAATGCCATGGCACTAGCTTTTGAGAAAAGACAAAAGCTTTATTGTGAAGTTGACCGGCAAAGAGCAGGAGACAATCCTGGGTTCAATGTCCCTCATCCAGGCTTTGGGGCATGATTTACGAGGTCAGCACTGGATCTTCCTGGATGATGGACCCTGAAAGGGCTCTGGCGTTCAGGTTCTGGTCATGTCCCTGTCCTTTGGTTCTGTGTTGGGGGGGTGGGGAGGGGATGTGGACTTTTGTTCCAGATATCATTGGCGACATGTTTTCCTCTCCTACATGATTTGCAGTTTTGTTTTGTTGTCTTTGAAAAATAACTATATCTGTTAAGAAATAGGATAGGGCCAGTTTGAGCTGGTTCTGTGGTTACAGAGTCGTGACTTTTTTTTATGTCATTCTTTTCTACCCACTGATGGGTACCATTCCATCTCCCACATCTGCCCAGGGTCTTGGTACTCTAAAAAGGAGAGGGTTCTAGGACAAGAGCCCTTTGGGGCTGTGAGGTGAATAAAGAGTCCACACCCTGCAATTGGTTTGGGAGGTTCAGATTCCCCAACAAGCCTCATAGATGATATTAAAGAATGTGGGGAACCAAGATGGCGGCGTAGGTGGACACACTGCGCCTCCTCGCACAACCAGAACTGACAGAAAATCGAACGGCAAGGAAGTCCGACACCAAGGAAATAAAAAATAAACATTCATCCAGACCGGTAGGCGGGGTGGAGACGGGCACCGGGGCAGAGAGGACTCGCGTGGCTGTGGCGGGACCAAGACTGGTGGAGTGTGGGACCAACAGGGCAGTCAGTCTGACCACTGGCAGACCCTGCGGCCCCACATTTGCGCAGATAAACCGAGAGGGCCGGACTCAGAGTGGCGGAGAACGGGGCAGGCAGAGCGCAGGTAGCACCCCGCAGCACCACGTTTGCGCACAGATAAACCAGACGAAGGGCGGGGAGCGAAGCAGACCACGCAACCCAGGGCTCCAGCGCAGGGAAATAAAGCCTCAAACCTCTGATTGAAAACGCCCGTGGGGGTTGGGGCGGCAGCAGGAGAGACTCCCAGCCTCACAGGAGAGGTCGTTGGAGAGACCCACAGGGGCCTAGAGTGTGCACAAGCCCACCTACTTGGGAACCAGCACCAGAGGGGCCCAATTTGATTGTGGGAAACGGAAGGAGTGGCTGAAACCCGGTGGAGAGGGGAGCGGGTGCCATTGCTCCCTCTTGGCCCCTCCCCCACATGCAGCATCACAGCACAGCCACCAGCATTACCCTGCCCTGGTGAACACCTAAGGCTACGCCCCTTAAAGTAACAGACACGCCAAGACAAAAAAAAAAAAAAAAGGCCCAAATGACAGAACACTTCAAAGCTCAGAAAAAATACAACTAAGTGAGGAAGAGATAACCAACCTATCGGATGCACAGTTCAAAACACTGGTTATTAAGACGCTCACAGAATTGGTTGAATCTGTTCGAAAACTAGATGAGAAAATGAAGCCTATGCCAAGAGAAACAAAGGAAAATGTACAGGGAACGAATAGTGATGCGAAGGAAACTGGGACTCAAATCAACGGTGTGGACCAGAAGGAAGGAAGAAACATCCAACCAGAAAAGAGTGAAGAAACAAGAATTCGGAAGAATGAGGAGAGGCTTAGGAACCTCCAGAACATCTTGAAATGTTCCAACATCCGAATTATAGGAGTGCCAGAAGGAGAAGAGGAAGAACAACAAATTGAAAACTTATCTGAACAAATAATGAAGGCGAACTTCCCTGATCTGGCAAAGGAAATAGACTTCCAGGAAGTCCAGGAAGCTCAGAGAGTCCCAAAGAAGTTGGACCCAAGGAGGAGCACACCAAGGCACATCATAATTACATTACCCAAGATTAAAAATAAGGAGAGAATCTTAGAAGCAGCAAGAGAAAAGGACACAGTTACCTACAAAGGGGTTCCCATAAGACTGTCAGCTGATTTCTCAAAAGAGACCTTCCAGGCAAGAAGGGGCTGGAAAGAAGTATTCCAAGTCATGAAAGGCAAGGGCCTACATCCAAGATTACTGTATCCAGCAAAGCTATCATTTAGAATGAAAGGGCAGATAAAGTGCTTCTCAGATAAGGTCAAGTTAAAGAAGTTCATCATCACCAAGCCCTTATTATATGAAATGTTAAAGGGACTTATCTAAGAAAAAGAAAATAAAAAATATGAACAGTAAAAATGACAGCAAACTCACAGTTATAAACAACCACACCTAAAACTAAAACAAGAGCAAACTAGGCAAACAACTAGAACAGAAACAGAACCACAGAAATGGAGATCACATGGAGGGTTATCAAGAGGGGATTGGGAGGGGGAGAGAGTGGGGAAAGGTACAGAGAATAAATAGCATAAATGATAGGTGGAAAAGAGACAGGGGAAGGGTAAGAATAGTGTAGGAAATGTAGAAGCCAAAGAACTTATAAGTATGACCCATGGACATGAACTATAGGTGGGGAATGTGGGAGGGAGGGGGTGAGCAGGATGGAGTGGAGTGGGGGGCGGGAAATGGGACAACTGTAATAGCATAATCAATTAAAAAAAAAAAGAATGTGGTATCTGAGACCTGTAAAGCAGAAAGGGCCCTACAGATGTAACAGTGGGGAATTCTAACCCACCTCAGCATTCTTTTGACATTGTTTTTGTAAGTGCCAACTCTGACTGATATGCAGCCACTAGATCAGGGCTGTCAAACTTATTTTCACCAGGGGCCACATCAGCTTCGCAGTCGCCTTCCAAGGGCTGAATGTAATTTCAGGACTATATAAATGTAACTACTCCTTAATAGTTAAGTGAGAGCTCGGTGATGCTGCCAGGTAGAAACAAGGTGCCGGGCCAGATAAAACAAGGTGGAGGGCCAGATTCAGCCCGCTGGCCTTGGGTTTGCCACCTGTGTTCTGGATAAACAGTATGTTTGTACAAGAATCCTAGGAACTAACTTCAAAAGATATAGACTCTGACCTTCAGGCATCCCAGCTCTGAGAGATTTGCTGATCTTCAACTGTGGAGCCTGGATGACGTGAAGCCGGGATGACGCACACCGAGACCGTCACTTGCCTCATCGGAATGTACTGAGCTCGTCCACATGTAGAGAACTTTTCAACCCCTCCCCCTGATCTCTTTATTCTGCTCCCCTCTCCCTCCTTATAAAAACCCTCTGTCTCCAGGGAGAGGAGGAGATGGGCTTTGTGACATGAATCCCCCATTTTCCACAAAATGGGCTTTGAGACGTGAATCCCCCAACTTCCCAGAAAATGGGCTGTGAGACACCAGTTTCCCATATTCCAGGTGGCAGGCACCTAAAAATAAACCACTTTCCTTTACAACAGCACCTGCCTCTTGAGAACTGACATGTACTGGCTTTCATAGCTGGTGGGCAGCCAGACCTGCTTTCGGTGGTACACACAGCACCATCCTGAAAGAACCTTGGTTGTTTCCTTTTATCATGTAAATGTCATTACCTTGCAAATGGATAACACCAAAGGTGTTCTGAAAACTGTTCATGGGTATCTATCTACTAAAAATCCCCACTACCATCACAGTTCTCTCTAGAGGTAACTAATGTCAATTTTTTGGTGAATCCTTTCAAAGATACCTGGGGGGTACTTGAAAAAAGCCAGATGGAGAGAGCTTAGTTGATTTTCTCCCTCCTTACTCAGGTTGTGTTAAAATTCACATCCCATTGCAGCTCCCTCTGGCCACCCCCATAAAATAACTCACTTCCCTTGGGTCCTTTCTGTGTCTCTCCAGCAGTGTGGTGGAACCACAACAGCCTCAGGAAGCTCCATCCCTGTGATCCTGACTGTGCTTTGGGTCAGTATTTCAGTCAACATTACCCTCAAAGCCAGATACTATCCTGGTGTTCAGCAGCTGGACCTCCTGCCTGGTCACGGTCACTTGGGAGGGCAAAAGCCCAGGGATATTTACTTGCCAAGGAGCCCAGGATAGGACACCCAAGGACCCGGACAGCAGGCTGGTTCTGCATGGCTCCAGGATGGATCTAGGAATAGTGAAGGTACATGGTGTGGAGGCTGATCTCAACTTGAACAATCTCAAAATTTTCTGAAAGTGACATCTTTCCCCCAATGTTCTGGACTGCTTAGGAGGTAGTTAGTTTCCTGTCACTATAGGGCTTTTTATTTGCATCAGACTATCTGATTTCCAAGTTCTCCATTTCCTTCTAGAGACGGCACCTGCCAAAGATTGAGCTTCTTGGGCCCAGCAACACCCTGGTAAGTAATGTAATAAGGCTCAGTTGTCAGGATGAGGGTGTGTCCTGGATCTTACCCCCTCTCCTCCCCCAAGATTCCCAGCACGGGGAACCAAAAGTGATGCCAAGGGAAAGCACTAAACCTCAACTGCACGTGGATAATAGCTGGTCTCTCTACCACGTGGCACCAAAGCCTTACATTCATTTATTCAACTACTAGCTCTTAAGTGATTCCTAGGACTGGTATTGTCCCACCTGGGGAGAATACACCCATAGCAAAGAAAGCTCTCTCCCTCCTGGAACTTACATTCTAGTTTGCTGTGGAAGAGGAAAGAGAGAAGCAGCTAATAATTAAGATAATGAAAACATAGGCTAAGGTAGGTTGTGGTAAATGGTATGGAGAAAATTCAGTAGATAAGAATCAAAGTGATTGCAACATTTTCTATTTTTAGGGATAGAAAATATCTGGGGTGGAATAAATAGAACCATATACTTTTGATAGATTTTTTGTTTGTTTTTGAAAGATTTACAGTAAAATCCTACCGCCACACCTACCCACTTGGGAACTGTTCAATAGGCCACTGGAATGTCATGTTGGGTCATTGAGAGGAACGGAAAAGGGCCCAACTCCTTGTCTTGCCCATACTGACTTGTGAAAAGTGTATTTTGTTAAGCTTGTTATCTGGTTTTCTTCATTTTTTGATGCTCATAGAATTTAAGCTACTTTCCCAATGTTATCAAACTCACCGGTAATGATATAAAAGGTACATGACATTCACAAATTAATAGTCACACTGGTAATTTTCTCGTTTTGGGGTCTACCCAGTTGTTCTCATTGAGGCTGTAACCCAGGGTTGTACAGGTTGAGGCTGTACAACCCCAGGGTTGTACAGGTTGTGCCCAGCAAAAGTGCATCCTATGGCAGGGGGGCACTTTTTTTCAGGTGATCTCCAAACTGGTTTGAAGTGAATTTTTGGCTTAAAGTAATAAGGTTTTTCAGTTAAAGATTCTCAATTTTTAAAATCCTCACCTGAGGATATGCTTAATGATTTGAGAGAGAGAGAGATATTAATGTGAGAGGGAAACATTTATTGCCTCCTGTATGTGCCCCAACTGGAGATTGAACCTACAACCTGGGTATGTACTCTGACCGGGGATCAAAACTGCAACTTTTTGGTGTACAAGACAATGCTCCAATCAACTGAGCCACTGGACCATGGCTAAAGATTCTCAATTAAAAAAAATTATTTGTTTCTTTGCTCAGTGATGTTTTTTGTTTACTATGAACATATTTTACATTAGTCCTTGAAAATAGTTATTAAAGCTATACCATAGTTATTAAAATCCTTGTCTACTAATTCCAGTATATGTGTCATCAGTTTTCTTAATTGATGTCCTTTTTCTCTTGAAAATGGGTCGTGGATCTTCTGGTCAAGATGGCAGCACAGGCAGAAATGGCTCACCTCTTCACACAACCACATCAAAATTACAACTAAAATGGGAAGGGGAAGATGGCAGCGAGATAGGTGGGAGCAGAGTCCACTTCCCCTCAGCACCAGTGAAATGCCTAGCTGATCTGAGGAACAGAGCAAACAGCCAACGGTATTCCAGCATATGTGAAGATTGGAGACCAAAAATAGAGGACATTGAAAGATCAGACGGTGAGACAATAAAACCTGGAGTGCTGAAAAGACCAGAGTTAGACCCTGTTAGACCCATAAACGTCAGCTCAAGACCAGTGAGCTCAGGAGAGTAAGGAGACGACACCACTGAATCCCACTGGCATTCTACCATAGAAGTTCATACCATAAACCCAGAGAGTCAGAAGAGATCAATTTAAGAAGCAGAGGCTAACAAGAAGAGTCTCACAAACAATGGGAAGACAAAGAAACAATCCCCAAATGAAAAGAAAGGAGGAAGCCTCAGAAAGAATGCTAACTGAAAAAGAGGCAAGTCAACTATCAGATACTGAGTTCAAAGCAATGGTCATCAGGAAGCTCACTGAGCTCTCAGAGCTCACAGAGAACTACCAGAAACTACAGAGAAACTACAATGAACTCACTGCAAACTATATCAACATGAAAAAGGAAATAGAAACTATCAACAAGGGCCAAGAGGAAATGAAGAATACAATTTCTGAATTGAAGAACACAGTAGAAGGAATGAAAAGCAGACTTGATGAAGCAGAGGATCGGATCAGTGAGCTGGAGGACAAAGGAGAAAAAAACACCCAGAAAGATCAAGAAAAGGAAAACAGGCTCAGAAAGAATGAAGAAGCAATAAGGGAAATGCAGGATAACACGAAACGTAACAATATCCGTATAATAGGAGTACCAGAAGGAGAAGAAGAAGAGTAAGGGATAGAAAACCTGTTTGAAAAAGTAATGATGGAAAATTTCCCTAACCTGAGGAGAGAAAAAGTCACCCAAATCCAGGAAACACAGAGAGTCCCAAGCAAGAGGAACCCAAAGAGACCCACTGCAAGACACATCATAATTAAAATGGCAAATCTCCAAGACAAAGAGAGGATCTTAAAGGCAGCAAGGGAGAAAAAGGAAGTAACATACAAGGGAGCCCCAATAAGGTTAGCAACTGACTTCTCAATGGAAACGCTCCAAGCCAGAAGAGAATGGCAAAAAATATTCCAAGTAATGAGAACCAGAGGCCTGCAACCAAGGCTACTTTACCCAGCAAGGCTCTCAATCAAGATAGAAGGCCAAATAAAGAGTTTCGCAGATGAAAGAAGTCTAAAAGAATACACTTCCACCAAACCAGCTCTGCAAGAGATGCTAAAGGGACTGCTTTAAGGAAAGGAAGGAAAAGAGAAAGAGAGAGGAACACAGGTATGAAAAAAAGGCAATGAATAACTACCTATCGATAATAACCTTAAACGTAAATGGATTAAATGCTCCAATCAAAAGACATAGAATAGCTGAATGGATAAGAAAGCATGACCCACACATATGCTGCCTACAAGAGACCCATCTCAGGACAAAAGACCTACACAGAGTGAAAGTGAAGGGCTGGAAACAAATTTTCCAAGCAAACGGACAGGAAAAAGAAGCAGGGGTAGCAATACTCATATCAGACAAAATAGACTTCCAAAGAAGGTCCATAAAGAGAGACCCAGAAGGTCACTTCATAATACTCAAAGGAAGAATCCACCAAGAAGACAGAAACATTGTAAATATATATGCACCCAACATAGGAGCACCCAAATACATAAAGAAAATCTTGGAGGATTTCAAGAAAGATATTGACAGCAACACAATTATAGTAGGGGACTTTGACACCCCACTGTTAAAAATGGACAGGTCTTCCAAACAAAATATCAACAAGGATATTATGTCACTGAACAAACCCTAGATGAAATGGACTTAACTGATATATATAGAGCTTTTCATCCCAAAGAAGCAAAATACACATTCTTTTCAAGTGTCCATGGAACTTTTTCAAAGATAGACCACATGATAGGACACAAAGCAAGCCTCAACAAATTCAAGAAAATTGAAATCATATCAAGCATTTTCTCTGCCCACAAGGGACTGAAACTAGAAACCAACCCCAAAGGAAAAAACCCAAAACACTCAAAATCATGGATACTGAGTAGCATGTTATTAAACAATGAATGGGTCAAGAACGAGATTAGGGAAAAAATCAAAAACTTTCTGGAAACAAATGAAAACGAACTCACAACAACCCAAAACCTATGGGACACAGCAAAGGCAGTCCTGAGAGGGAAGTTCATAGCAATACAGGCCTACCTTAAAAAGAGAAACATTTCAAACAAACAACCTAACCCTACGCCTACAAGAACTGGAGGAACAACAACAAAGACAGCCCAGAGCAAGCAGAAGGAAGGAAATAACCAAGATCAGAGCAGAGTTAAATGACATAGAGACTAATGGCACAATTCTAAGGATCAATGAATCTAGGAGCTGGTTCTTTGAAAAGATAAACAAAATCGACAAGCCTTTAAGTAGGCTCGTCAAGAAAAAAAGAGAGAGGATCCAAATAAACACAATTAAAAATGAAAGAGGAGAGATTACAACTGATACCACAGAAATACAAAGGATTGCAAGAAATTACTAGAAAGAACTGTATGCCAAGAAATTTGAAAACCTAGGTGAAATGGACACATTTCTAGAAAAATATAATCTTCCAAAACTGAATGAAGAAGCAGCAGAAAACCTGAACAGACCAATAACAGCAGACGAAATTGAAGCAGTCATCAAAAAACTCCCAACACACAAAAGCCCTGGACCAGATGGTTTCACAGGAGGATTCTACAAAGCATTTAAGGAAGAGCTAACCCCTATCCTTCACAGTCTATTCGAAAAAATCCAAAATGATGGAAGACTCCCAAACTCTTTTTATGAAGAGATTGAATGATGAAGCCAGCTACATCCTAATCCCAAAACCAGATAAAGACACAACAAAGAAACAATACTTCAGGCCAATATAGCTGATGAACATAGATGCTAAAATTCTCAACAAAATATTGGCAAACTGCATACAGCAATACATTAAAAAGATCATACACCATGACCAAGTGGGATTCATCCCAGGGATGCAAGATGGTACAATATTTGCAAATCAATAAACATAATACATCACATAAACAACAGCTAAGACAAAAATCACATGATCATATCAATAGATGCAGAAAAAGCATTTGATAAGATACAGCACCCATTTCTGATAAAAACACTCAGCAAAGTGGGAAAAGAGGGAGCATTCCTCAACATAATAAAGGCCATATATGAGAGATCTGCAGCCAACATCATACTCAATGGACAAAAACTTAGAGCTTTCCCATTAAGATCAGGAACAAGACAAGGATGTCCTCTCTCACCACTCCTATTCAACATAGTACTGGAAGTCCTAGCCACAGTAATCAGACAAGAAAAAGCAATAAAAGACATCCAAATTGGAAAGGAGTAAATGAAACTGTCACTGTTTGCAGATGACATGATAGTGTACATGGAAAATCCTATAGACTCCACCAAAAAACTACTCGACCTAATAAATGAATTTGGCAAAACAGCTGGATACAAAGTCAATACTCAGAAATCAAAGGCATTCCTGTACACCAACAATGAAACTGCAGAAACAGAAATCAGGAAAAAAATCCCATTTGACATAGCAACAAGAAAAATAAAGTACCTAGGAATAAACGTAACGAAGGAGGTAAACGACCTGTACTCAGAAAACTACACAACACTGAAGAAAGAAATTAAGGAAGACACAAACAAATGGAAGCATATACCATGCTCATGGATTGGAAGAATTAACATCATCAAAATGGCCATACTGCCCAAAGCAATTTATAGATTCAATGCAATCCCTATTAGAGTACCCATGACATATTTCACAAATATAGAACAAACATTTCAGAAATTTATATGGAACCATAAATGACCCCGAATAGCTGCAGCAATTTTGAGAAAGAAGAACAAAGCAGGAGGGATCACAATACCTGATATCAAACTGTATTACAAGGCCACGGTAATCAAAACAGCCCGGTACTGGCATAAAAACAGGCACATAGACCAATGGAACAGAACAGAGAGCCCAGAAATAAACCCAAGTCTCTGTGGTCAATTAATATTTGACAAAGGAGGCAGGAGCATAAAATGGAGCAAAAACAGCCTCTTCAACAGATGGTGTTGGGAGATCTGGATAGCTACATGCAAAAAAACGAAACTCGATCACCAACTTATGCCATACACAAAAATAAATTCAAGGTGGATAAAAGACTTAAATATAAATTGTAACACCATAAAGGTCCTAGAGGAAAACATTGGCAGGAAAATCTCAGCCTGCAGCAACATCCTCACAGACATGTCCCCTAAAGCAAGGGACATAAAGAAAAGAATATACAAATGGGACTTCATCAAAATAAAAAGCTTCTGCATGGCTAAAGAAAACAGCATTAAAATAAAAAGAGAACCAACAGTATGGGAAAACATATTTGCTAATGATACCTCAGACAAGGGCCTGATCTCCAAAATAGATAAAGAACTCACACGACTGCACCCCAGGAAGACAAACAACCCAATTAAGAAATGGGCAAAGGACTTGAACAGACACTTCTCCAAGGAAGACATACAGAGGGCCCAGAGACATTTGAAAAGATGCCCAGCATCACTAGCCATCAGAGAGATGCAAATTAAAACCACAATGAGGTACCATCTCACACTGGTTAGAGTGGCCAACATAAACAAATCAACAAACAAATGTTGGAGAGGATGTGGAGAAAAGGGAACCCTAGTGCACTGTTGGTGGGAATGCAGACTGGTGAGGCCACTGTGGAAAACACTATGGAATTTCCTCAGAAAACTAAAAATGGAACTGCCCTTTGACCCAGCAATTCCGCTGCTGAGATTATACCCTAAGAACCCTGAAACACCAATCCAAAAGAACCTATGCACCCCAATGTTCATAGCAGCACAATTTACAATAGCCAAGTACTGGAAGCAAACTAAGTGTCCATCAGCAAATGAGTGGATCCAAAAACTATGCTATATTTACACAACGGGATTCTATGCAGCAGAGAGAAAGAAGGAGCTTATACCCTTTGCAACAGCATGGATGGAACTGGAGAGCATTATGCTAAGTGAAATAAGCAGGCAGTGAGGGACAAATACCATATGATCTCACCTTTAACTGGAACATAATCAACAGAAGAAAAAAGCAAACAAAATATAACCAGTGACATTGAAGTTAAGTACAATCTAACAATAGCCAGGGTGGAGTGGGGAAGGGACAGTGAGGAGAGGGGATTACAGGAACTACTATAAAGGACACATGGACAAAATTAAGGGGGAGGGTGGAGGTGGGGGAGGGAGGTGGGTTTGGTAGGGGTGGGGTGGAGGGATGGGGAGAAAAGGCATACAACTGTAATTGAATAACAATAAAAAAAAATTGCAACTAAGATATAGGACAACCATCACTCAAAACTGTCAGAAATCAGGTTAAATGGAAGTCTGACAACTATGGAATTAAAGAAACTACATCCATCCAGACTGGTAAGAGGGGGAAGACATGGAACAAGCTGGTCCTTCACTGACATGTGGTGGATAAAAATTTAGGAGGGATATCTTGGGAGAAAGGAGTCCCTGACCCACACCAGGCCCTCAGCCCAGGGTTCCAGTGCAAGGAAGATAAGTCCCGAAAACTTCCTGCTGCAAAAGCTAGTGGGGATTGAGTTGATAGAAGAAACTATTGGAGGCCCAAGCAGTTCCTCTTAAAGAACCCACACACAGACTCACCTACTCAGACTCTGAGCTCCAGCACCAGGGTAGTAGCTTGAAAGACACTAGTGGTATACAGGGAGAAATTGAAGTGCCTGGCATCAAGGCAAGCAGAGGCCATTGTCCCTTTGCTGAGCCCTCCCCCCCACCAGAGCTGGCAAGCTAGTACCATATCTGAGTCTCCATCAAGCTGGCTAACAGTGTTTGACCCACTTTGGAGATCCCCAGAGACTCCGCCCCACCCAACTTATGGGCCCACCCAAGCTGCTTTTCCATATGAATGGCTGGTCTTGGCTAATGCTTAACAACATCCTAAGTCCTATCAAACAAGGAACAATGAGCCTCAGTGAGTCCAGGCCTGGCACTAGCAGCATCCAGCTTAGATCCACAGCTGGGCTTTGCCTGGGAATCTCTAAGTCCAGCACAAGTAGCAGTCATCTGAGATTGCTTTACAGTTCAGGTAGGGTGGACCTGGGCAAAACACAAGTAGGGGCTGACCTTGGCCTGTACCATCTGGGAACCCCACGGCCAGTGCACCAAGTGGACAGCCATGTTGGAACAACACCACCTTGCCCCTGAATAGCTGATCTTCCATGGAGGGGGGAGGGTGGTAATAAGTGGTTACAGCCAATCCTTGTAGTTGATGGGCCTAAGTAAATCCCTCCATTGACCTGCCAACAGCAACCAAGGCTCAACTACAAGAGGAGGGTGTATTCAGCCCACATGAAGGGTGAACCTCAAATACTCAGCTTGGGTGATAGGGGAGGCTCTGCCACTGGACCATAAGGGACACCTACTACATTAGGCCACACTACCCAGACACAGAGTCAAAGCAGGTCTACCTAATACATAGAAACAAACACAGGGAGACAAAGAAACATGGCCCAAATGAAAGAAGAGATCAAAACTCCAGAAAAAGAGCTAAACAAAATGGAAATAAGCAATCTATCAGATGTAGAGTTCAAAACACTGGTTATAAGGATGCTCAAGGAAATTAGCGAGGACCTCAAGAACATAAGAAAGATCCAGTCAGAAATGAAGGATATGCTAATGGAAATAAAGAACAATTTACGGGGAAACAACAGTAAAGTGGATGAAGCCAAGAATCAAATCAATGATTTGGAACATTAGGAAACAAAAAACAACCACACAGAACAACAAGAAAAAAGAATACCCCCAAAATGAGGACAGTATAAGCAGTCTCTGGGAAAACTTCAAGTGATCCAACATTTGTGTCATAAGGATGCCAGAAGAAGCAAAAGAGCAAGAAATTGAAAATCTATTTGAAAAAATAATGAAAGAAAACTTCCCTAATTTGGTGAAGGAAATAGATATGCAAGTCCAGGAAGCACACAAAGCCCCGAACAAGATGGGTGCAAAGAGGCCCACTTCAAGATACATTATGATTAAAATGCCAGAGTATAAAGATAAAGAGAGAATCTTAAAAGCAGCAAAAGAAAGCAGATAATTACCAACAAAGGAATTCCCATAAGACTATCTGCTGATTTCTCAAAAGAAACACTGCAGGCTAGAAGGAATTGGCAAGAAATATTCAAAATCATGAAAGGCAAGGGCCTACAGTAAAGATATCATTCAAAATTGAAGGGCAGATAAAGAGCTCCCCAGACAACTCCCTAGCTGGTGTGTCTAAGAGGATTGAGTGCTGGCCTATGAATTGAAAGGTTGCTAGTTTAATTCCAAGTCAGAGCTCATGCCTGAGTTGCAGGCTAGGTCCCCAGTTGGGGGCATACGAGAGGCAACTGATCAATTATCTCTCAAACATCGATGTTTCTCTCCCTCTCTTTCTTTCTCCCTTCACCTCTCCTCTAAAAGTAAATAAATAAAATATTTTTAAAAATAGTGTTTCCCAGACAAGAAGAAACTAAAGGAGTTCATCATCACCAAATTATTATTATATGAAATGTTAAAGCGACTTATTTAAGAAAAGGAAGATCAAAACTATGAACAACAAAATTACAAAAAAATACAAATCCATCAACAGTTGAATCTAAAAAACAAACTAAGCAAACAAGAAGAACAGAGACAGAACCATGGATATGGAGAGCATTTTGATGGTTGCTAGATGGGAGAGGTGTGCGGGAATGGGTGAAGAGGTGAGGGATTAAGAAGTACAAATAGCAGTTACAGAACAGCCATGGGGATGTACAGTATAGGAAATGGAGTAGCGAAAGAACTTATAAGCATGACCATGGACATGAACAATGGTGTGAGGATTGCCTGAGGGTGTAGAGGGTTCTGGATGGAGGAAGGCAAAGGGGAAAAATCAGGACAACTGTAATAGCATAGTCAATAAAATATAATTAAAAAATATCAAAAAGTAGAGAAAATGGCTCATGTTTTCCTGTTTCTTTGTATGTCTAGTAATTTTGGATTTTATGCTGAACAATGTCTATAATATGCTGCACAGATTCTAGATTTTGTTCTGTTCTTCTAAAGGGTAGTTATTTTGTTTGTTTGTTTGTTTGCTTGTTTGTTTGTTTTAGCAGGCAGTTAATGTGGCCATACTCAAACTCTACACTCTGTCCTCTATACAGTTTTCAGAAACCAAGCCTCTCTTCAGTTTTTGTAGACTGAGACAGAAAAGATTCTGTGCAGTTGAAGGATCAGCCATAAATTTGTGCAAAGTGTATACATAAAATTTGGGGATCCCCTTCTCTGGCTCTCTCATTCTTGAATTTTCCCCATTAAAAAAGTGGGATACTCAACCAATACCATTCATTTCTTTCAAGGGTAGACACCATCCATTTCCTAACAGCTTTTGGTTACTCTATAGTACATTCTGGTATTGGTTTGTTTGTTTTTTAAAATATTTTCCCCAGGGTTTATAGTTGGTATCTGTCAGAAAGTTGGTCCTGTGGAAGATACTACTCCATTACTTAAAGTGAAAGTTCTGTAATTACATCCCTAGTTGTGAATTATTTGATTGATCTTTGCCATCTGACTGTGCATTGTGAGTGTGTACACTTGAATTCAATTTAAAACATCTCCCCCCAGGGGCTCATCAGCATAAGGAGCATTCAAACCCATAGAGAATTTTTGGTGAGTTTGTTTGAGTCAAACTGATGACAGTTGCTGGGAAGTAAAATCTCAATGGATTGAGAAATGCTCCAGAGAATGGCAATTTAACACCTTATTTTATACATTACAATCAAAGGAGGAGGCATGAGAAGGTTACATGAAATCCACTGGAGATAGATTAGGGAAGCGGGAGAAAGCAAAGGGGAGGGGAACCTCTGGGGTTGGATAAAAGGTAAAATGATGTGCATGTATTTCTTTTACATAGGTGGTTAAAGGATAGTTATCAGTCAACAATTAACACGATAACAATAATAATAAGAGGATTTGTGGTCTCAATTCTGGTCTGTTGGTTGTGCCCAAGAGGTTCAGAAAAAGGGAGGTTACCTTGAAATTACAAAGGTGCAAAAAGACAATAGACAGATTCAGTTAAGGTAAAGACTGACCTTTCTTTGAGAAAAATACCAGCCTAGGACATGACTAATCACCATGAACTGTTTTTAGTGAATATATTTGAATTTCAGTCTGTCCATTGTGGTTAGGTCTCTGAATTTGTAAGGCTGCCTCACAGGACTCCCCTGAGCTTGTCAGGTTAATATGTGGACTCTTTTCTTCCATACGCTATTTTATGATAATATGTATTGGGAGTTCCCAGGATGGTCTAGGAAAGCATTTTGGGTTATAATCCGTATACAAGCTTCAAGCTAAACTCTGTTCTGTTTCAGAGTGCTTGTGCTTGGATTCAGAACAGGTTGACTCTAAAAATAAAAACAAAGGATTATTATCAAAGAACTGTGGTCTATTTCCATTGGAAATTATCCTCAGGACCAATCTGAACTGGTGAATAAACATGATGACTATCAATTGAGAGCCAAGTGGATCTAGATTCAAGTACTGTTTCTGCCATATCCTGGCTGTGTGACATTGGGCAGGTAGCTTAGATCCTCTGGATGTTAATATTCTGCTTAGTGAGATGGTGGTAACGATAGTACTGAAACCAGAAAAGGTGGCATTTGTGCTGCCTGTCACTG
This sequence comes from Desmodus rotundus, assembly GCF_022682495.2. Lineage (NCBI taxonomy): Eukaryota > Metazoa > Chordata > Mammalia > Chiroptera > Phyllostomidae > Desmodus > Desmodus rotundus. The sequence continues at coordinate 96,385,457 of NC_071387.1, forward strand.
CCAGAACCAATAAGCAGAGACAGGGACTGGATCTTTGTTGGTGCTTTATTCAGATGGCCAGCGATCTGAGAAGATGGTGGGTTATGTACCCTAACAAACCATCTTAAATTCCATTTTAAACCAACTCTTTTTAAAATGAGAAGAAAGGGGTAGTTAAGGGGCTTGGAATTCAGGGAAAAATTAATCAGATAAAAGCTGCAGCATTCTTTCATCTGTGTCCCGGGCAGTGGTCTTTAGCTGTGTCCTGGGTGGTGGTCATCTCACCCTGGAGTACACTGGCTCAGGTACCATCTTGATTGCCTGCAGTCCTCCTGGGGCAAAGAGGTTGGATTGCTTATGGTCTCCTGGAGTCAAGATGGGTCATACCTTCAGTTCTTGAAACAATAGTTTTTTAACATACATTGATTACTAAGCTTATTAGCTATTACCTGAAACTAAAATTTTTCCAACATTTGAGTTCCCCATCACAATGGCTCAGATACCATCTTGATTGCTTGCAGTCCCCCTAGGGCACAAATGTGGAACTGCTCATGGTCTCCTGGAGTCAGGGTGGGTCTTACTTTCAGTTCCTGGAACAATAGCATTTAACATGCATTGATTACTGTATTATTACTATGTTTACTATACTTCAGTTATTACCTAAACTAAAATTTTCCAACTCTTGAGTCCCCCATCAGAACCTCCACATAATATTTATATTATATGACTTAATACATGTAAGTGGCTTGTCACAGTGCCTAGAACATAATCAATGTTCAATAAATTTGAGTCACTATTTTTTAGTCATGGGAAACCTCTGAGTCTCAATTAATTCATTTCTATAATGAACAGAAAAATATTTGCTTCGAGGCAATAATATATGTATAAATGAGGTTATGTTTATGAATTCCTTCAGGCAAGAGGTCCTTAAGAATTATTTTTTCTTTCTGCCCATTGCTCTTCCATTCTAACAATAATAATAATTATAATAATAACATTCTTACGATGTGCCTGGCACTGTTCTAGGCAGTCTGCATGTATTATCTCCTTTAATTCTCATATCGATCCCATGATGTAGGTACTATTATTCTTATTTTCAAGTAAGGAAACTGAAACACAGCATTGCAACAACTTTTCCAGGATCTGTGTGACCTAGTACACAGGTGAACAAGGTGAACAAGGTGAACACATGGTGAACAAGGATTTCAGTTCTGCCCATTTGGCACTGGAGTCTCTGGTTTAAAAACAATAACTGTTGGTCCTGGCTGGGTAGCTCAGTTGGCCAGAACGTTGTCCAAATATGCCAACATTACAGGTTCATTCTCTAGTCAGGGCACATACAAGAAATAACCAATGAATACATAAATAAGTGGAACAACAAGCTGGTATTTCTCTCTCTCTTTCTCTCTCTCTAATCAATCAATTAAAAAGAAAACCACAATAATAGCTGTCATTTGAAAAGCACTTTCCACACGTTCCATGTGCTAGGCCATTTTTGAGTGTCTTTCAAACATTATTTCAAATGGCTCTTCTCCACAGGACACAAGTCCATGCAATGTTGGATCTGAAATGATTTGGGAAGGCATTGATGAATTCTTATGCCTTGGTCAAAGATAAAACCACACTGAGATTTTGTAGTGTCATAAATTCCAGAGCCAAGGACTTTTTTTTACTCCAACAGCAGGTAGGGTTGACAAGGTAATGTAAAGAGAGTGGGTGTCCCTCCCATCCAGTACCCAATTTCTCAGTTGAGCAACTCCTATCTATTCCTTTGGTGGAAGAAGCCAGAAATCAGAGATGGAGAAGTGTGGCAGGTAGGATAGACGTACAATATTATTGGGAGACTTGAGCAGAGCTGACTACTTAGAAAAAAACACGTCTCAAGTACTTTTCCTGCCTTCTATAGCCTTTGTGACCTTGGACATGTTAGAAAATCTCTCAGTAGGCTTCTACAGAGATAAAACATGACTTACTATATTGTCATTGCAGAGTCCAAAGGCCTGAAAATCATCCTTAATTCCTCGGCTTCTTCGTTTCCTCTATCAAAACCATCAGTAAGTGCTCCAAATAGTATTTTAAAGTGCCATCCCACATCTGCCCACTTCTCCTGTCTTCCTGTGTCAAGCTTGCCCAAGCCACCATCAAAGCTCGGCTATCACAGCAGCCTCCTCACTGCAGCCCCGAAGCTACCCGTGCCCTTCCACAGCACTCCTCCACGGGACTGCCAGCAAGATCTCCCAAAAACAAATCTGATCAGTTTGTTTTTGAATTGTCTATTTCCCCACACTATTTTATTTCAAAGTTAAGTAACCAAGGAAATTAGTTACTTATTTAATCTTAAATCATGTCTCTTTTCTCTTAAAATCCTCTCAGGACTCCCCATTGCTCTTCAAACAGAATCCAAACTCCTTATGGCCAAAACGATTCTCCTTTGTGGTCTGTCTCCTGCCTGTGTCTCTCACCCCAGACTCATTGTCCCTCACTCAGTAATCTGCCACACCAGCCTTGATCTATTCCTTGAAATGTTCAGCCTCCAGCCTTTGTACTTGATGCATCTCTTGCCTGGAATACTTTACCCATGGTCTTTACATGGCTGGCTCCTTCTCCTTCAGGTCTCAAAATGACACTTCCTAAGAGAGGATATCCTTAGTCACCACCTCCACACCCAGTCACACTGTTATATTACCTTGTTTTATTTTATTCTGGGCACCTGTTACCATTTGAAATTCTCTTGTCCATTTAATTGATTTTTTGCTTGTACTCTTCTGCCTCCCTATCATGGGACTATAAACTCCTTGAAAGCAGTAACCTTCTCTGACACATTCAAAGCAATATCCATGCCTAGAGGGTTCCCATTAAACATCTGCTGAGTGAATGAATGCACCGTAGGTTTGCTATAAAGTTAAGGAGGGTAATGGATGTAAAATGTTCAGGTTGACAGGAGACTTGGCTACACAGTCACACTGAGAACTAGGCTGATAGAGTCTCTGTCATATTTTGATATTACCATTTCCACACATGGTTTCCAGGACTATTGAGTCAGGGAAAGACAGTATAGAGAACTCATACTTGCCCTGAAATGCCCTAGGCCAGGAGTGACATGTGTCACTTTCAACCAAGGTTCACTGACCAGAACTGGAATTCAGTGGCTTCATTCTAACTATAAAAGAGGCCTGGCAATGAAAGAAAAGTGTGCATAAAATCTTCAGAGAGTTCTACTATCTCTACCACATACCCATCGTTAGAGGTGAGAAAACTGAGGCACAGAAGGATTAGAAACTTTTTTCTCCATGTCACAGAACTGGCAACTGGCAAAAGCTAGACTAAAACCCAGGCTTCCTGGCCCCGGAGCCTGTCTTTTTGACCCCAACACTGGTGTTTCAATTCCATATAGCAGATCCACTGACATCCAGAGACTATCCCATGGGCTTTTCTTCCTGTCCCATTCTCCTCCCAAAAGTGACTGCTTTTCCTGCTGGCATAGCAGAGTTTTGGGGCCAGTCAAGATGAACCAAATCTCCGGGAAAGTGAAACCCAAGGCTTCACCACCCAGCCTGACTGATTGCATCGGCACAATGGACAGCAGAGCAGAATCCATTGACAAGAAGATTTCTTGACTGGATGCTGAACTAGTGAAGTATAAGGATCAGATCAAGAAGATGAGAGAGGGTCCTGCAAAGAGTATGGTCAAGCAGAAAGCCCTGTGGGTATTAAAGCAAAAGCAGATATATGAGCAGCAGCAGGCCAATCTCACCCAACAGTCATTTAACATGGAACAAGCCAATTACACCATCCAGTCACTGAAGGGCACCAAGACCAAGTTGATGCTATGAAATGGAAATGAAGAAAGCATACGAGCAAGTGAAAATTGACCAGATTGAGGATTTACAAGACTAGCTAGAGGATATAATAGAAGATGCAAACGAAATCCAAGAAGCACTGCGTTGTAGTTATGGCACCCCAGAGTTAGATGAAAATGACCTGGGAGCAGAGTTGGATGTACTGGGTGATGAGCTTCTGGCTGATGAAAGACAGTTCTTACTCGGATGAAGCAGCATCTGCACCTGCAATTCCAGAAGGTGTTCCCACTGACACAAAGAATAAAGATGGAGTCCTGGTGGATGAATTCGGATTGCCACAGACCCTTGCTTCATAGACTTGCATCATTCAAGTACATGGTATAAAATAAGCACTTATTCTGGGACTAGGAAATATTTATCTTCCCAAATTTGCCATAACAGATTAAAGTTTCTTTCTTTAAAGGAAATGTTCATTACATAGCTCTTTTTCCCCCCTCCATTAAGAGACTCAACATTTAGGGGATGTTTTCTTTGTACTAAATTTTTATTCCTTTTCTCTTGTGAAAGACTAACTTATGTAAAAGTATTAACAGGTATATATGATTTCATTCCTTACTAGTAATTTGAAATGAAACCAAGGAAATGGGATATAGGGGACTGTTCCACACGTAGGAAATGTAGCCCAGCTCCCACTTGGAAAAGCCAGTGGGTGCAAGGTCCAGCACACAGGACCCACGCCCATGGACAGGTTCTCCCGTGGGGAATCAGGCCTGCATTGTACCTAGGCTGCTATGAGACTTGCTTTAGCTACAACTCCCTCACCCTGGATTGAGGCAGCAAATGTTTACTGAGTATCTTTAACTTCCTAAAGTCTGTGCTAAACCTCCCAAGTATGGAGTTCACCCAGTTCAACCACTTTCCCTCTTGATCTGTAACATCCTTCTTTTTGAAGTAATTAGCAGCGTTCTTTCCTTTGTTGTCTGTAAAAGGTAATCACCTACATTGAACCTGTGTGTAGTAAATGAGGACCATCCTTGATGTAATGTGCCTGGAAAAGCAATAAAAGCCTGTCCAGGCAGGGGTCGGGCTTTTGGGGGCTCTCTCTGGCCCTCTCACCCTCTCTCTCACTTAGAGAGTGGCCATGCTGTCCCTTTTTCTCCACAGGATTTTTGTAGTCTGTGTGAATTTGTCCATTGCTGCCACAACACGCAGATCCCGCAGGCCAGGATCCACATCAATGGGACTCTTTAGATTTTATGATAGTATAACTCCACAATCTTAAATTGAACTGATAAATTGATAAGGCAGATGAGCTTACTGGGACTGTTCATGTTATAATTCAAAATAATTTTCTATTGTGGTATTATAGGTTGGTTAAAGTGATGGTCTTTTTTGATGAGTTTCGTTGTGTCTTGTGAGTAATCATTACTGTGTCCAGTATGGGAATGGAATTATCGCTATGTTGTGAGTGGGTGTTTGAAGTCTATGGTTCCCTCAATATTACAGCCTGACTTGTAACCAGTAATGAATATTTCTTGATATTTAATGTATAAGACATTTATTTATATTCAATAAATATTTTAAAAAGAGTTTTTGTACGTTGATACCTTTGGTGTTGAATCTTTAGCTTACTGTGGCCAATCAGCTAGCCCTGCCTTCTCACTTACTCCTCTCCATAAATAAAAGCCTATCCTAAGCTGAAAGTTCGTCATGAATGAATCAATCAGGAAGAGCAAGACCTATCTCTTAGAACCTAGGATTCCCCCTCAGCCACGGCAGGACACTGTCAGTGTTTCCAGTAACCTTTGGTGGTGACTTTGAGTGGTGGAATTTCTCTCCCTGGTTCAACGGAGGTTGGGAGGCGAAATGTACTGGGAAAGTTGGGTCAGAAACCTGGAGACTCCTCTGTCACTCAACAACACACCCAAAATGGCTCTAGTAGAGAACTGACAGTTCAAGATACTACCTGTGACAAGCCAGGCTTATTCAATGCAAACTCAATATCACCTTAGCATCCACATGCCTGACCAGGCACTTCACAGGAATTACAGCATGCAGTCCTTTCAGAGATCCCATGGGACAAATTTATGAACAACCTCCACCCCTCCATTTTTCAGATGAGAAGACCAAGGTTAGAATAGGCAAGTGGCTTGCACATGAGCCATCTTATAAGTGGCTGAACCAGAATTTAAGCTCAAGTCTTTGGGATTCCAAAGATCCCTCGTTTTGCTAGTACACCAAACTTTCACTTAGAATCCTAAATTAATAAAAATAGCCAACATTGATTATGCCCAGCATTGTGCTATGTGCTTGCACAAAGTATTTCCTCTCAGCAAAACAACAACAGCACAACCACGGGAGACAGGTGTCACAATCGTCATCCCCGCTTTTCAAATAAGGAAACTGAAGCACAGAGAAAGGTCAGCAAAGGTCAGAGAAATGGTAAATGGCAGACCTGGGGCTTAGACTCAAACATTTCTGCCTCCAGAGCCCTGGCTTTAGCTGCTTACTAGGCACACTACCATTTGGCTCTTGTTTAAATGAAAACATTGGAGGTACAGGGCTGGACAAGGGGAGCAAGTTAGCCACAAAGAACAGTGGAAGTGGTCCATTTGACTTTATTTGTTCACTCACACTGCAAGTCATCCCACAGGAATTGGAGGTGACTTCGCATAGTTTGTTTTTCTAACTGGTTGTCTCTCCATGAAGGCCGGTGATTGCTCTCTGGCCCATCTCACCTGAGTATCTTTTTCCTCCTGAATCATTTCATTCCTACCAAGTTCTCCACCCTGTCTGGCAAGAAGTAAGTTCAGTTATGTACACATTATTAGAAACTGTTGATCAGAGAGCGCTAAACTTGCAAAGTTCCCTTTTCCATACCTGTTCAAGGCCTGGCTCAGCTGTTTCTAAGACAGACCCCAGTCCCAGGTAAGCCAGAGGTGAATGAGAAGTGAATGACTGCTTCTGTGTGTGTGTGTGTGTGTGTGTGTGTGTGTGTGTGTGTATGTCTGGGGACAGTAAGCACATACAGAGCCCTGGACTTAAAATCTGAAGGCCCAATTTCAAGTTATGGCAGTGCTACTTACAGATTAGCTGACCTTTAGCAAGTCTCTTAACCTCTCTGATACTTCATACCTTTAACTGCAAAGTGAAAGTGGTGATATTCAGTAGGGGGATAAATGGGAAAATGTACATGATATGCCTAGCACAGTGACTGGCACATAGCAGGTGATCAATTTAATATTAGACAGCTCTGCATGGGCAGAAGGTGCAGAGAGTAGTAAAAAAGGACCCAGGAGGTGAATATTTGAAAGGAGTCTACATTATACAGTAGTGGGTTCACACTATATACAGGGCATGGTTTTCATTTTTTAAAAACATTTTAATATCTAACTGGGCAGGGGTTAACTTTAGAATTTGCTGGGTGATACAGGGCACTTCAACGTTGATTGGCTCCTTACCCTTATTAGACACAGGGCCAGCAAAGTGATTTTTGTAGATTGTCTTACTAAACCTTGTGGGAACCTGGGCGGTAGGTTTTATTACTGTGCCTTCAAGTTCAGAGACACAAAGAGTGGCCAAAATCACCCACCTGATATGCAGCAGAGGCAAAATTGATCTCTTGTGGCTCACCAAATCTGTTGTTTTATAAAATAAATAGCTTTTTTCAAGCCAAAGTCTTGTGAAATCAGAGCTCTGTTTCAGGCACTCTACAAGGCACCGTGGACCTGGGCATATACCAGTGAGCCAAGCCACCTCTGAAAGACACAATTCCAAATTGACTTCAAACTACACTTTATAGCATTCCAAAAGATTGCTCTTTAAAACAATTTTGTAGGATACCCTTAGAACTGCAATTTTCAATCTTTTTCATCTCATGGCACTCAGAAACTAATTACTAAAATTCTGTAGCATACCAAAAATGTACTTTTGCCAATCTGACAAAAAAATAGGTATAATTTTGATTCCGTCATACTGGATGGCTATTGTTGCGTTGGCTGTTTTCATTGTTTTTTACATGTTTTAAAAAGGTTTTATTTATTTATTTTTAGAGAGGGGGAAAAGGATGGAGAAAGAAAGGGAGAGAAACATCAAGGTGTGTTTGCCTCTTGCATGCCACCCACTGGGGACCTGGCCCGCAGCCCAGGCGTGTGCCCTGACTAGGAATCGAACCAGCGACCCTTCAGTTTGCTGGCCAACACTCAATCCACCGATCCACACCAGCTAGGGCTATTTTTTACATTTAAAAATATCCTTACTCAAGGACTTTTTTTTTCCATTGCTTTTAGAGAGAGAGGAAGGGAGAGAGAGAAACATTGATGTGGGAGAGAGGCATCGATTGGCTGTCTCCCATATGTGCCCAGACCAGGAATAGATCCCACAACCTTTTGGTTATGGGATGGATGACACTCTGACCAACTGAGCCACCCTGACCAAGGAGACTGTTGTCATTTTTTTATTTGACAGTCTAAGGGGAAAAAGGCCAGTGCTCCTGACTTAATAGTCAGCTACTGCATGCTTTTAAAAAATGCTTATTTATTGCCCTGGCTGTTGTGGCTCAGTGGATTGAGTGCTGGCCTTTGAACCAAAGAGTCGCTGGTTTGATTCCCAGTCAGGGCACATGCCTGAGTTGCTGGTCAGGTCCCCAGTGGGGGCACTTGAGAGGCAACCATACCTGGTTATTTCTCTCCCTCTCTTTCTCCCTCCCTTCCCCTCTCTCTGAAAATAAATACATAAAATCTTTTAAAAACAGTTTATTTATTGATATTGAGAGAGATAGAAAAATAGAAACAGAGAAAGAGAGAGAGAGAAACGTCAATTTGTTGTTATACTTATTGAGGCATTCATTGGTTGATTCTTGTAAGTGCCCTGACTGGGGATTGAGCCCCCAACCTTGGGGTATCAAGACCATGCTCTAAACAACTGAGCTACCTGGCCAGGGCTATTGCATGTTTTAAAAATTCTTGTGCCACATGGATGTGCCTCTTGCAGCAGGCACACCGGTTGAAAATTGGTTACAGCCTTAGACTGTAAACTCTAAGAGGGTAGGAACTCTCACAGCCTAATTAATCTCTTATGGTATCTGAAACAATATGTGGCACAGTAAATATTTGTTGAATGAAAAATATATTTATCTATAATTCAGACATTCTGTAGGCACACTGAATTTTTTTCCAACTTCCATCTTTTAGTTTTCTGAATTATGACAAAAAGGGAAAATATAACATTTTGTTGAATCCCAATGTCAGTGAGGAATTGTACACATATACAAATAATTATAGGTACAGATATAGATATAGTTATATATATGATAGTTACAGATACAGATAATGATAGTAGATATTGGCATAGTTATAGCTGTAGAAATTACACTTACAAAGACAAATGTACATGTAGATAGAGATAGAAATGTAAGTATGGGTATCTTTGACTTTTAGTCTTCTTAACACACTGTAAGATTGGGTTCTTAACTTATTAATGCAGAAGGTGGACATTGCAGGTGCCTGTGTTCAGGAATTTATCCCTGTTCCTTTTAATTAGACTCTAATTCCAAAGATCAGGCAGCCATTTATTTTTTTGAAGCCTAACTATTCAGTGAGAGTTTCCCCAGAGAGAGTGTTTATTAACAGTAACTCCCGTATCTGGAGTACTCATCTGTGCTGAGTCTGTGCTTTCGTACTTTATACAGGATGTTTGTCATTTAGTCACTACCACAACTTTAGGAAACAGGTGTTGCTAGTATTTCCATAGTTTAGAGAGAGGTTAAGAAATTTACCTATGCCCTGGCCAGGTGGCTCAGTTGGTTGGAGCATTGTCTTGTACACCAAAAGATCTCAAGTTTGATCCCTGGTCGGGATGGGTACGGGAGGCAACCAATGGATGTTTCTATCTCACTTCGATGTTCCTTTCTCTCTCTCTCTCCCCCCTCCCACCCCCATCCTCTCTGTAAAATCAACACATATACCCTTGGAGTGGAAGGAAGGAAGGAAGGAAGGAAGGAAGGAAGGGAGGGAGGGAGGAAGGAAGGAAAGAAAGAAATTTGCCTACAGCTGTGTAGGCCAGTAAAGTGGCTACAATTTGAACCTTGCTGTTTGGCTCCTAAGGGTATGCTCTCGGCTACACAAGCTGGGTGCTTGTGGTGTTTGGCCCACTCATATGACGAAGATTAAATTAGAATTTCAAACACATTAATAAGAAAATGCAGAAGTAATTTCTTTTTTATTTGATTAAAAGAGGTATACTAGTCTTCTCGGGCTGCCATAACAAAAGACCACAGACTGGGGGACTTAAGCATCAGAAATTAATTTTCTCACAGTTCTGGAGGCAAGAAGTCTGAGATCAAGGTATCAGCAGAGTTGGTCTCTCCTGAGGTTCAGCTCCTTGGCTTGAAGGTGGCCATCTTTGTGTTCACATAGCATTCTCCCCTGTGTGTCAGTGCCCTAATCTCCTTATAAGGACGTCAGTCATACTGGATTGGGGTCCATCTAATGACCTCAGTTTAACTTAATTACCTCTTTAAAGATTCTTCCTCCAAATACAGTCTCATTCTGAAGTACAGGGGGTTAGGACTTGAACAAATAGATTTTGAGAGGATGCAATTTAGGCCATAATAAAGGATTAATTCATTTCCTTGTTATTCCTCTTCCTTTGGTTTTGGTCTTCAGCCAAAGGGGTTGTTGAGGGGTTATTGAGGGGTTGTTTGAACTGGTCTTTTTAAGGAAGCTTCTGGATCTAAAAATAGCAACTGAGTCTGGTATTGTCTTTTTTTTTTTTTTTTGCCCAAGGATATGTTTATTGATTTGAGTGGGGGGAGGTGGAGGGGAGAGAGAGAGAGAGAGAGAGAGAGAGAGAGAGAAACATTGATCAATTGCCTTCTGTACACGTTCTGACTGGGGATCAAACCCACAACCTAGGTATGTGCCCTGACTGGGAATTGAAATCGCAACCTTTTGGTATATGGGATGATACTCCAAACAACTGAACCACTTAGCCAGGGTGAGCCTAGTATTCTTGCTCTAAATCAGTTCTTACCTGTGGAGGAAATAAAAGCAGGGAGGGGAGGCTTCTAGAACCACTTCTGCTACTAAACTTGCCTTGCAACTTTGGAGAAATTCCCATCCCTCTTGGGGTGTTGACCTAGATCAGGGTTTTAAGCTTAAATGCCCACAGAAGCTGAACAGGTGCAGTAAGTGGAGAAGCAAAATAAGGAGTGGTGGGAACCTTATAAAGTTGGGGAATAGCCCACTTAAATGAAACAATTTTTCCTCCAAAGACTAAGGGACAAAGGAAATACATCTGAAGGCCAGGTCTGGACCAGCTGATATCTCAGGATCTTTCTTTCCTAATGGTGCTCTGGCCAAACAAAAGATGGTACTGTTGATTGACAGGCACTAAAAAGGAAGGGACATATTGTAATTTATGTGGCCCTAAAGACCCATGCTGACAGGCAAACTCAAGGGTGAACTTCTCATGTGTCTATGCTTGTTTCTGTAGACAGTAACTGAATTTTGTATTTGGCTGTGGCTTTCCTACTGGGAATGTGAAGCAGGGTCCTGAGGACAGCACCAAGGTTAATTAAGGCTGGGTTATTACGGGTCGAAATGGCTTGAAAACAAATGAGTCAAGTTTTGTTGATCTATTCTATGGGTCTCTTGTCAAATAGTATTATCTTACTGCTGAAACTGAGAGACAGGAGGCTTAACTGTCTGCGGCGATAAAGTGCTTGAATCTCAAAGCTGTTTGTGAAGCAGCTTCCCCTCAGTCAATCGGATGCTTCATGGAAAAATTAATTCTAGCTTAAGCCAATTTTTACATTCAAACTTCAAGAAGGGCCCTAATAAAAGAGGATTTTGCTCCCATTTTATGGGCATTTGTTGGGATCTTCTTTAACTGGCAAAGAAGCTTCATGGATCAAGCCTGATGGATTGGTAATAGCTGCCTGGAACGCTGGCCTGGGGAAGACCCTGAGGCTAGACCCCGGTCCAGTAGGGAATGTGCTATGACATTAGCCTCGTCTGTCCTGAGTATGGTGGTTTATATTTGCCAGTATCCTTATAGTCTCAAGTGACTGAAACTAATCTCAGGCAGGACAAATTGTTGGCTCACAGAATCCAGGACAAGATATTAACAAGAGAGGAAGAGATGCAAATGGGCCTCAGGAACAATATGAACCAACAATGCGAATGCCTCTGAGATACCCTCTGCCCCTCAACTCCACATCTCTGCCCATCAGGTTTCCTCTCTCATGTAGACCAGTCATCTCCACATGACAGTCCCTCAGATGTGCACTTCATGCCTTCCACCAGAGACTGCCTTTACACTGTTCTGGAGCAAGCACACACACATACAAATTTGGGAGGGGAACTATGAGTAGCCCAGTCTGGATTAAAAAATTGTAAGGAGTGACTGCTCAACCCTAGACCAATCAACTTTGGGCAGGGGCTGGAATCATCTAAAAATATAGTAGCTTTCATGAGAACTACACAGTTGGGCTCAGCAGGAAGAGAGGTCTCTAGAGCAAGGCTAGCATGAAGTACAGGACTTTCAAAGGGTGGGTTTCTATCACAAAGGGGCTGGCCACATGTGACTTGAGAGGAGGTGGCTACAGCAGACCAGAAGTTGGCTGGATCACACCCCACCCCTAACTTCTCTTGGCTATTTAAGTGATTTAAAATGGGGTCTCAGTCCCTGAGCTATGTTCACGCTGGAATGTGACTATGACAGTGGGTTGGGGAAAAAAGTGCCCTTTTCCTTTGAAGCAGGAAGTAACACATGGTGTGTGACGTTGACCAGGAAGGCAAAAGAGGCCCAAACCCAGCCCTGTGGTGGGTGAATGAGCAAGGAGATGAAGTGAAGTGGAGTTTCAGAGAGGCAACCGACTTAACCTGCCATGCAGCCAATGTCTTCACACAGACCTGTAGCCTCCATCAGGGAGACCGGACAGCCTTGATTCTGCCTCGAGTGCCTGAGTGGTGGCTTGTGGCCTTGGGCTGCATCCGAACAGGTCAGTCACTCAGAGAGAACTTTAGGGACCTCAGGAATGTCACAGAGCCAATTGGTCCTGGGATATTAGGTGCTTTCTCTTCCCCTTCATTCTTTCTTCTTCATAGTCTTTTTCTTAGACTCCTTCAAATATTTTTTACTCCTTCTCACACTCACATACACTCAAACGCAATGTCATAGTTCTCTTTCATTCACACACACACAACTTTCTCTTGCACAATCTCAGGTGTTATTACTTTTTAAAGATTTATCAATTGTTAACTGTTAGCCATACTTGAGCTTCCCCCCCAACTGAGTTATTTAAGAATCAGTCCCAGGCATTGTGACACCCGTAAATGCCATATAAAAACCCATAAACGCTGGGTTTATCCCAGACACTTCCTTCACATGAACACAAGTGACTCATCACACAAGAAGTCTGACATTGATACAATATAGTTACCTGATACCTATCGTCAAAATTCCTCAATTGTCTTAGTAATGTCCTTGAGAGCCATTTCTTTTTTAAAAAAATATATTTATTGATTATGCTATTACAGTTGTCCCATTTCCCCCCCCTCACTCCACTCCATCCTGCCCACCCCATCCCTCCCACATTCCCCCCCTATAGTTCATGTCCATGGGTCACACTTGTAAGTTCTTTGGCTTCTACATTTCCTACACTATTCTTACCCTCCCCCTGTCTATTTTCCACCTATCATCTATGCTACTTATTCTCTGTACCTTTCCCCCCCTCTCCCCCTCCCACTCCCCTATTGATACCCCTCCATGTGATCTCCATCTCTATGGTTCTGTTCCTGTTCTAGTTGTTTGCCTAGTTTGCTCTTGTTTTTGTTTTAGGTGTGGTCGTTAATAACTGTGAGTTTGCTGTCATTTTTACTGTTCCTATTTTTGATCTTCTTTTTCTTAGGTAAGTCCCTTTAACATTTCATATAATAAGGGCTTGGTGATGATGAACTTCTTTAACTTGACCTTATCTGAGAAGCACTTTATCTTCCCTTCCATTCTAAATGATAGCTTTGCTGGATACAGTATTCTTGGATGTAGGTCCTTGCCTTTCATGACTTGGAATACTTCTTGCCAGTCCCTTCTTGCCTGGAAGGACTCTTTGGAGAAATCAGCTGACAGTCTTATGGGAACCCCTTTGTAGGTAACTGTCTCCTTTTCTCTTGCTGCTTTTAAGATTCTCTCCTTATCATTAATCTTGGCTAATGTAATTATGATGTGTCTTGGTGTGTTCCTCCTTGGGTCCAGCTTCTTTGGGACTCTCTGAGCCTCCTGGACTTCCTGGAAGTCTATTTCCTTTGCCAGACTGAGGAAGTTCTCCTTCATTATTTGTTCAAATAAGTTTTCAATTTCTTGCTCTTCCTCTTCTCCTTCTGGCACCCCTATAATTCGGATGTTGGAACGTTTCAAGATATCCTGGAGGTTCCTAAGCCTCTCCTCATTTTTCTGAATTCTTGTTTCTTCATTCTTTTCTGGTTGGATGTTTCTTTCTTCCTTCTGGTCTACACTGTTGATTTGAGTCCCAGTTTCCTTCGCATCACTATTTGTTCCCTGTACATTTTCCTTTGTTTCTCTTAGCATAGGCTTCATTTTTTCATCTGTTTTTCGAACAGATTCAACCAAGTCTGTGAGCATATTGATAACCAGTGTTTTGAACTGTGCATCCGATAGGTTGGCTATCTTTTCCTCACTTAGTTGTATTTTTTCTGAGTTTTGAAGTGTTCTGTCATTTGGGCCTTTTTTTTTTTTTTTTTTTTTTTTGTCTTGGCGTGTCTGTTACTTTAAGGGGCGTAGCCTTAGGTGTTCACCAGGGCAGGGTGACGCTGTACATGGGGGAGGGGCCAAGAGGGAGCAATGGAGCCCACTCCACTCTCCACCAGACCCCAATCTTTCACTCCACTATCCACAATCAAACTGGGCCCCTCTGGTGCTGGCGCCTGAGTGGGTAGGCTTGTGCACGCCCTAGGCCCCTGTGGGTTTCTCCAACGACCTCTCCTGTGAGGCTGGGGGTCTCTCCTGCTGCCACCCCAACTTCCACGGGCATTTTCAATCAGAGGTTTGAGGCTTTATTTCCCCGCGCTGGAGCCCTGGGTTGCGCAGTCTGCTTTGCTCCCCACCGTTTGTCCGGTTTATCTGTGTGCGAATGTGGGGCCTCGGGGTGCTACCTGCCTCTCTGCCTGCCCCGTTCTCCGCCACTCTGAGTCCAGCCCTCTCGGTTTATCTGCGCGAATGTGGGGCCACAGGGTCTGCTAGTGGTCAGACTGCCTGCCCTGTTGGTCCCACACTCCACCAGTCTCGGTCCTGCCACGGCCACGTGAGTCCTCTCTGCCCTGGCTGCCTGTCTCCACCCCTCCTACCAGTCTGGATGAATGTTTATTTTTTATTTCCTTGGTGTCGGACTTCCTTGCCGTTCTATTTTCTGTCAGTTCTGGTTGTGTGAGGAGGCGCAGTGTGTCTACCTACACCTCCATCTTGGTTCTCAAGAGCCATTTCTTTAAATCCAAAACTCAACTGAGGGTCATGCATTGCATTTAGTTGTCATGTCTCCTCAGTCTGGCTCCCTAGCCTTTTTTTCATGACAATGACATTTTGGAAGTGTCTAAGCCAGTTGCTTTGCAGGAGATCCATCCAAATTTGTATTTCTGACTCTTGCTTTATGATTACATTCATGGTAGACATTTTTAGCAGGAGCAGTGGGAGGACACCGTTGTGTCTTTTTCAGTGCATCACATTGGGGAGCGTATGAAGTTGTTTTGTCCTTTCGTCAGTGCTACTGTCTTATCTCATTAGAAAGGTGGTACTCACCTTGTAGAGGCATCTTTCCCCTTCGTAATTAGTAAGCAGTGATCTGTGGTGTAACACTTACAGGACTGAGTGAAGATCCTGTTCCCCGACTATCATTCACCTTATGGTTTGAGTATCCACTGATGATTCTTGACTGAATTGAATCTTGTTATGGTGGTTTTACATGAGGACTTTTTGTTTATATCATCCTCTCTACATTTATTAGTTAGCATTCTTCTGTAGAGACCTATCTGTCTAATTTAGAATCAGTACGGGACTCGTGGATTCTTTCTGGAATCACTCCAGTTGAAGCACATGTTGTCGAAGGGTCACACAGCAATCTGTTCATGCTGTTGGTTTTATACTCTCTCTCTCTCACAAATAAAATAGTTGATCAATCCATCAAGGTCACTTGGAATAAAAAATGAACAGCAACAGCCCTGGCTGGTGTGGCTCAGCGGACTGAGCATTGACTTATGAACCTAAGAGTTGCTGGTTGATTCCTGGTCAGGGCACATGCCTGGGTTGCAGGCCAGGTCCCCGGTTGGGGGGATGCAGAGGCGACCTGTTGATGTTTCTCTCCATTGATGTTTCTTTCGTTCTCTTTCTCCCTCTCTCTCCCTCTCTAAAAAAGAGTAAATAAAGTCTTTAAAAAAGTTAACAGCAACAGCAAGGGAATATAAAGAATCCATGTCATCTGAGGAGCTAAGAGATGGTCCATGAGAAATCTAAGGCATGAGCTGAGCCCTCTGGGATAAGCACAATTAAAGAGGAGTAGAAGTGAAAGAAGGGAATACTAAGAACAGGGACAGCACATGCAAAGTTTCATAGTCAAGAGTAGTCTATGTGAAGAATGGCCATCTTGAAAAAGAGAATAGAGTCGTGGGGGAGAAAGGTGGAGAGTGGGCACCGTCTTCAGTGTCAGAATGGGTGCTGTGGTATTTTCCTGGAGAGAGGGCGCAGGTGTTAGTGAAGACAAGAAATGTGAAGGGGGAAAGTCAATGCTCTGTGGAACTTAAGCGGGGAATAATATGGAAGATTCAGGGCAAGACATCTGGTGGAGAGATTAGAATCCAACAGGTGCACACAAAGGCTTGAGCTAATTGTTGGTGATAGAAGATGGAAGGGAAGATAAGAAAGTTCACGGGATAATGTGTTTACATTTGGATAGAGGAATGAAGTAAAGAAAGGGGATTTACAAGGACACAGGGACTGACAGAGGAGGAAGTGGGAGGAGAAAAGTGGGGTCAAGAATGCAGGTAGACCATATGATCTCACCATTAACTGGAACATAATCAACAAAAGAAAAAAGCAAACAAAATATAACCAGAGACATTGAAATTAAGAGCAATGTAACAATAACCAGAGGGTAGTGGGGAGGGGATAGTGGGAAGAGGGGTCTATAGGAGCTACTATAAAGGACACAAGGACAAAATCAAGGGGGAGGGTAGAAGTGGGGGAGGGAGGTGGGACTGGCTGGGGTGGGGTGGAGGGATGGGGAGAAAATGCATACAATTGTAACTGAATATAAAAAAAAAGAATTCAGGTAGTCTTGATGTCAGAGACACTGTCCTACTTACGTCTATATTCCCAGATCCCATGTAAACTTGTGCAAAGTAGGGTCCACCTGTCTACTGGCTGCATCCATCTCGAGTAGAAAAGTTTAGGGCAAGCTTTCCAAATTTTAATGTGCATGGGAATCACTTGGAGATCTTATTAAAATGCAGATTCTGATTCCGTAGGTTTGGGGTGGGGCTGCGATTTCACACCCTAGGTGGTGCTGATGCTGCTGGTCTGCATAGTAAGAAGTTAGGGGATTTCTAGGTAGATAAGCCAGGCCTGAAGCCCATGGCTGTGAAAGAGAAAATGGAAGCAAAACTTTCTTTCTCATCCCCAGGGATTATCTTCATTCCAGGGATGACCCAGAGGAAGGCCAATGACATTCTCTATTGACTAACCATGTCTGAAGCCAAGAGCACCGTGGCCACAGATGCCCTTGCCCCAGAGGTGGACTCTGTGGCTTCTAAATGTCCTGCTCTGAAAACCAAGCTCCTGGTGTCTGACCACAGCCATAAAGGGTGGCTGGACTTCCAATCTCTGATTAAATGAGTTTCCAGTCTGATAAATGTGCTCTCTGAGGAATGGTGGAAGAAGGTCATCCACTCCTCAGTGCTGGTAGACAAGCAGCTGGTAGTAGGAAACTCACCAGGTCTGACTTCATAAAACTCTTCCCAGCTATGTCACTGACTTGCTGTGTGACCCTGGGCTAGTTACTTCCCCTCTCTTAGCTAAGGTTGCTTTATATGTGATATAAGGACATTGCACTTCTATGCTTCTCTCACTAAAGTATGATCACCCCTGGGACTGTGCAAAGGAAATGTGTAAAGTCAGAGGATTACTGTGTTTCAACCTTCTTAGAGGTGGGGAATACAAAATATTACTCTTTTTTTTTTTAGAGGGAAGGGGTGGGAGGGCCAAAAAGAGGGAGAGAAACATTAATGTGTGGTTGCCTCTTGCGCACCCCCTACTGGGGAAACTGGCCCACACCACAGGCAGTGGGCTGACTGGGAATCGAACTGGTGGCCCTTTGGTTCACAGACCAGCACTCAGTCCACTGAGCCACACCAGCCACGGCAAAATACTATTCTCATATAAACATATATATGAATACGTTGAATGAGAGATTAAAAATGAAACTTTAAGGTGAAACTTGAAAGAAAAATTGAGGTTGTGGCTGGCAGGGAATTTGGGAGCAAACCTCTTGATGGTACCATTAGGGACACCTTGCAAGAAAAGTTAGGGAAAAGTTGGGAGTAAGAAAGACCCCTTCTACCTCCAAAACTCTCATTCTGTAAGCCTTCAGGCATTTTTTGTATCACACACACTGTATATAAGAAATGCCCAAACCTGTAGAGAAGTTTTATTAGAGTGTATCTGAGCCAAACTGACCCCATACGCCAGGGAGCAAGATCTCAAATGCTCCAGAGAATATCAGTTTTGCAGCTTCTTTCATGCATTTGAAATTAAGGAGGGGAT
Organism: Desmodus rotundus; assembly: GCF_022682495.2. Taxonomy (NCBI): domain Eukaryota; kingdom Metazoa; phylum Chordata; class Mammalia; order Chiroptera; family Phyllostomidae; genus Desmodus; species Desmodus rotundus. Next base: position 96,404,065 of record NC_071387.1, read on the forward strand.
TTAAAGAATACAGGAAGGTGGGAGCAAGCAAGGTGGGGATCTGATTACAGGATAGGTAAGATTATATACTGTCTTGAGGGTTGATACCCCCTTTAAGAAGGGGTATTACTTTCTGTATTTCAAGGGTGTGTTAATCTAGATGCACAAGAATAATGGACAGGGCTGGCTTAAAGCCTTTTACCGGGGAAGTGATATGCCAGGTTCTGACTATACTCACCAGGAAGTGATATACTCACCGTGATCTGCCCAGTCAGGAATTTATGACCAGATCACCCGGTGAGGTTAGTTCCACAGAAACTCTTTTATCCATCTGCAAACAAACCATGCTGTTTATTTTCTTTCTCTCTCTCTTTTATTTTATTGAGGTGACGTAGAATATTCTATTATAACATTATAGAATTTTCACTGGGTTTGTCTTCTTGAAGTAACCCTTCCATTTCTAAAGTAAAAAGTTACTTCAACTCCAAAGGGCGAACACTGCAACAAAGTCACATCTTATACTGGATTCTGAAGTTGGAGAGTTAGCACTGCCCCTCTCGGGAGCACTCCCCTGACCCCCTAGCGCACAACCTTCACCTTTCTGTCTCCTCAGCTCCAAGGGCCCTTCTCCTGCTCTGTAACTTGTTTCTTGAGCCTACACAGCTAGTTGGCTCACTTCTACCTCTGTAACTTTCTACATAAGCTTTCTCTTATAACTTGAAAAATATATTTTTTAAAAGTTGGATAATTAAATTTATTTTTTTGTTTTATTTTTATTTTTATGATTTTATTGTTGTTCAGTTACAGTTGTCTGTATTTTCTCCCCACCCTTCTACCCCACCCCAGCCAAACCCACCTCCCTCCCCAGCTTCCACCCTCCCCCTTGGTTTTGTCCATGTGTCCTTTATAGTAGTTCCTGAAAACCCTTCTCCCCACTATCCCTTCCCCCTCTCTGGATAATTAAATTTAAACAGGTTAAATAAATAATACTGTTTAAAAATTCCTTAAATTGCCCAGAGTCAGGATGGTAGCATTTCTCAGCAAGAGCCAGCGTTTCCCCCAGCATTGGGATTATCTGCCTGCAGTTTGCCTGAACCACAGAAAGCTGGCACTGTCCATCATCCAGGCCCAGGAGACTCTGAAGTCTAGCAGCTCCTGAGCATCAAAGCTGACAGGGAACTGCAGATTTCATCTGTGGTCTCAAGTGTACACCAGGGCAGATACACACATATATTTCTCATTCTCCTTCACTTTCTTTTCCCACCCTTCATCACCAAGGTTATGGGGTTAAATTTCTGTAAAGTTAGTTTGTGTGAAAAACAAGCTCAGTAGTGTGATTAAGAGCACAGTCTATGAATCAGACTGAGTTTGAACCCTGGCTCTGCCACTTGCTGGCTGTATGTATTCAGGCAAGTCACTTAACCTCTCTGAGCCCCGGGTTCCTCATGTGCAAAGTGGGCGTGACAAAGTGGGCATACTCGCCCCTTAGGATTGCTCTGAAGGTTGAATGAGTTCTTACTTGTCTATCATTTAGAGTATCGGTTCCCAACCTTTTTGGCACCAGGGACTTGTTTCGTGGAAGACAATTTTTCCACAGGAGAGGGAAGGGGATGGCTTTATAGCCTGCCACCAGATGTAGCTTAATTATCACTTGCCACTTACTGATAGGGTTTTGATATGAGTCTGCAAGCAATTGATTTATTATGGTCTCTGTGCACTCAAACCTCTCTACTAATGATAATCTGTAGTTGGAGCTGCTCCCCAGTGCTAGCATCACTGTCTCAGCTCCACCCCAGGTTATCAGGCACTAGATTCTCATAAGAAGATCTGCACAGCCTAGATGCCTCCAATGCACAGTTCACAGTAGGGTTGGTGCTCCTTTGAGAATCTAATGCTGCCGCTGATCTGACTGGAGGCAGAGCTCAGGCGGTAATGTGAGCGATGGGGAGCAGCTGTAAAAACAGATGAAGCTTGGCTTGCTGGCCTGCTGCTCACCTCCTGCTGTGCAGCCTGGTTCCTAACCGGCCAAGGACTGATAGCAGTTGGTGACCCAGGGATTGGGGATGCCTGATTTAGAGCATTTTCTGAAACAAAGTAAGTTCTATTTCAATGTTTGTTCAATTAAAAAATCTGCTGCATTTTCCCCATTTAAAAAAAATTTTTATTGTTATTCAGTTACAGTTGTCTGCCTTTTCTCCCCATCCCTCCACTCCACCCCAGCCAAACCCACCTCCCTCCCTCACCTCCACCCTCTCCCTTGATTTTGTCCATGTGTCCTTTGTAGTAGTTCCTATAATCCCCTCTCCTCACTGTCCCCTCCCCACTCCCCCCTGGCTATTGTTAGATTGTTCGTGACTTCAAAGTCAGTCCTCATATCTAAGTCACCATAAACTCCCGTTTGATGCCTCAAACTTGGAGAACCAGTTTTTCCTTCAGTGTCCGCAAAACCCGTTTTCTGCCCTGGCCAGGTGCTCAGTTGGTTAGAGCGTCATCTGGATATATGAAAGTTGTGGGTTTGATCCCTGGTCAGAGCATGGGCAAGAATCAACCAGTGAATGCATACATAAGTGGAACAACAAATGGATGTTTCTCTCTTCTCTCTCCCTTCCTCTCTCTCTAAAATTAAAAACAAAAACAAACAATAAAACCCCAAGACCCCGTTTTCTGACCTTGAGCCTCATGTTGCTTCTTTTGTTTACCTTGAGGTTGGGATCCAGGAGATGTGACTTCTCTCCTTTTCTATTGAATCCCTTTGTCAATCAGCATCTCCAGATCACACCTGTATTAAGTCAAAGACCACAGACCCAATGGTCATCTTCTTTACCAGTGGGACCACAGGCTTCCCCAAGATGGCAAAACACAACCATGGACTTGCTTTATGATCCTCCTTCCCTTCATCGTAGGAAAGAGGGCACTGACTTAGAGGCTGGGTCACAATTTGGGGCAAGGTGTGTGTGTGTGCAAGCATGTGTGCGAGCATGCGTGTTGGAAAAGTTGTTCTAAGTAGAACTAGGCCCATCTTGCTTCTCCCTCCTATTCTCTTTGGTTCAGACCACTGAGGGTCTAAGAGAGGAAGGCCTGGACTCCTGGTGATTGTTGACAGAAGTTTCCAAATGGCAAAGGAGGTCCTGCCTGAGCACCTTCACAGAAGGTGTGGAGGAAATGCGGGTGGATGCAGCAGGCATTCTGCAAGCCACACAGATGACAAGCCATTGTGTCTTTTACACTGGTTCCAGGATTTGGTGGGGGAAGACAGAATATTCTAGCAATGTGAGCAGAGGCAACACAACCTCTTTTCTCCCTCATTATAAGCCAGTCAGACCTGGGGTTTCCCAAACGTGAGCTGTTACGAGAAGTCATACCTGGAATCAAGCCACTGCCTTTAACTTAAAATAAATAATTTTAGAGGCTGAAGCTACAGCCTTGGTTTAATCATTTAATCAATTTTAAGCCAAACCTCTTATCTGTCCTACCTCCTCCTCCCCTAATTAGTAATATTCAGACAAGAACAAGTTCTCTACATTTTCTATCTTATTGACCAGACCAGGGGGCAGAGGAGGTGTTTTGTGGACACTGGGTATCTGTGCTAATGATAACACTTGAGCAGGAAAACCCTGGGGAAATGGGGGTGGAAAGGGAGGTTTTCTGCACAGTCAGAATAACACACGCTAAGGCACAAAGACATAAAATTAGCACTCACAGAACTGCAGAGATTTGAGAAGAGCTTGCCACTCAGAGTGTCAGGTGAGGGACAAGCAGGTAGAGCTGAGAAGATGAGCTGGGCCCAAGTTACATAGGATTGTGTGGGCTTCGGTATAGAGAGTGCAGTTTACTGGGAAGACAATGGGGAGGTATTGAAAAGTTTTTAGAAGGAAGAGACCTGATCAGATTTGTATTTTGAAAAAATCACTGAATCTTTTCAAAGGAGGAGATGGAGAATGGGTTGGAAAAAACAGGTTTAGAAAGACCAGTTAGAGGGTCTTAGAATAACTTAGGTGCCAGAAGTGGGCGGCTTGGGCAAGGCGCTGGGGACATGAAGGGACTTAACACATTTGAGATTTTAGGAGACAGAATGGGCAGTGGGCAGCGTGTGCTCGCTAGAAGTGGAAGGTAGGAGCAGGGGAGTCAAGGTGGACTTCCAGGTTTCAGGCCTGGACAGTGATTGTATTCACTGAAATACAGAGAACACTGGTGAAAAATTAGTCCAGGGAGGCAGGAGAGATTAGGATTCTCTGGGTTTGAGGTGCCTGAGAGACATTTTAAATCAGATGTTCAGTGGACAGTTGGGTCCGAAGCTCAGAACAGAGGTCCCCCTAGCTAGTACTTTCCTGTGGGTGTGCCACATCCCTAAGAGAGATGGAATGAGGGAGTGTGAATGGCTCTCCAGGCCCCTCCCTCCTAATAGAAAGGCTCCTCAAAGCCATAGCCTACTAATGGGAGAGCTGAGTTGTGCTTTTCCAAACCTTATGCATGCAGAGGTCCCTCAGAAGCGGTAAGAGGGTAGAGAAATGCTTCAGACATAGCTGAGTGGCCTCTGGATTTGATTTTTCGTCTCTCCACCTACCAGATGTTTCTGTTATGTTTTGATGCTGTTCTCAGAAAGGCTCATCCTTTATTACCCCCAAATGGCTGCCGACATTGCCCAAGACTATACCAGTGACAGATTCAAATTCAGAAAAAGAGCAACAGATTTAATCCAATATTCCTAGCTTTAAGTATTATTATGATTGAACCGGTTGAAGTTGCATGTGACCAGGAAACACGATGTGGTGTACCTTTGGGGCCTGGGGTGGGAGTGAGTCTGGAGTCCCACACAAACCACAGAGGGAATGCGGGGCACTATCTGAAACCCAGGTTCCCCAACCCCTGATCACGTCCTTCCGTGGTTACAAGGCTGAGGCCATTGTATTTTGGAGTTAGCAGGAAATTAATGCCGCTGAAGACGTGTGATGTCTTCTGGTGCCTATCAGATCCAGGCTGGATGATAGCTGCCTTTGGGTGTCTTGTCTGAAGCATGGGCAGCAGGGTCTACAGCATTCATCCAGCATCTGTCCCCATTTGACCCTAAGGTCATTGTACAGGCAAGAAGACTAATATTTCAGTATCAAGAAACTCCCAGAAGAAACTCATGTTTCAAGCTCAAAAGCTGGACCCTTCTGAGAAATAGTTTATATAACAAAGAAGCCCATTGGTTATTATGACCCAGGTTCTGGGTTTCTCAAATTGTGAGGTGCTGAATCAGTCATTGTATCAGAATCACTCGGAATATACACTTTGAAAAATTAAAGCAACCAGAACAAGCTCAGGTCTCCTGGCTCCTCCAGAGCCAGGTAGCTGGTTGTGTGTGTGTGTGTGTGTGTGTAGTTAATGAAGTTAATGAAGTTTGAAACTTGGAATATGATGGTTCTAGTTTCTTCTCACGCCTTTGACATTTATTAGTGGTCTAATTACCTCTCTGAGCCTTAATCTCCTCCTCTGTAAGATGGGTGTTTTAATAGTTACTACCTCATAAAATTGTTGGGAATATTGAGATGATACAGGCAGAGTGTGTAGAGTACTTAGCTCTGAGGCCTGCACCTAAACACACTCAGTAACTGGTTACAGTTGCTGTTATTGTGCATATATCATGGTGACAATGGAAGTTGCCTGCATAAAACCCTTCAAATTACTTCCCTGCTCGTGAAAATGCTTGTTTGTGTCTCCACGCACCACATGCTTTGCTTCAGCAGACCTGCCTCTCCACTTCTTAAGGTTCAAGCCCCTCCTCACACTGCTGTTGGGTCCTGTTCTTCCCCAGGCTCTTCTATTGGAGCTCCTCTCTACTCATCTGTAATCCAATACATCTTTTCTTCTGTATTATCAGCCTCTCATTTTTCATCAACTCTACTCTCTCTGTCCATAAACACACTCATAGTCAATATATGTAGACTGGAGTAATGAACAAATTAATAAATGGGCTCTCCTAGAGATCAGAATTAAAATTCTAATAACTGGCCAATATTTTTAATCCTAACTACAAAAATAAAATTTTTTCTCTCCTCGCTTTGTAGACACTCTTTAAATACCACATCACCAAGTACTATACTTCAACCACCGTATATTCAATAATTCTGCAGCCGAACTTCACCAGGTGTGGTAGAAGTGGCTTGTTGCAATGACAATCTTTGGGTAGGATTTTAAGGAGTCGATGCACTGTGGTCTGACTGTTTCAACTTTGGTTCTCTGAGGTTAGTATGTCTCTGTGTGTGAGCTGTTGGTAGTAATAATTATCAGTCAGTCTGATTAGTTTATTAAGCAGTACTCAGAGATCCAAATGAAACACTCAATGAGCCTTGCATCAATGTGGGTTTTTCCTTTTTTAAACATTTTTATTATGAAATAACAAACATGGAAAAATACATAAGACATACATTTACAGATTAAGAAATTATTGAAAAGAAAACATCTTTGTAACCACTTATTCAAGTCACAAAAATAAAACAGTGCCAGCACCCCAGTGACTTCCTCGTACATGTCCATTTCCCTAAAGAAACCCAGCCTCTTGACTTTTTGGTGTTCATTTCTTTTTTTCTTTTTTCTTTTTACTTATAGTTACCTCCTACGGAAATATCCTGAAAGAAATCATTCTGTTTTACTTGCTTCTGTTCTTTGAAATAACTTACTATTCTGTAATATCTGACTTCTTTTTCCAAAGTTATATTTCTAAGATGTGTTGCAACATATTGCTGTAGCTAATTTTCATTGTTGTTTAATATCCCATTTTAGAAAAAGTCCACTTTTTTAAACAGTTCTACCATTAATGGACATTTGGGTAGTTTCCCTTTTTCTTTTCTTTTTTAAAAAAGATTTTATTTATTTACTTATTTAAATTGTATTTTATTGACTATGCTATTACAGTTGTCCTGACTTTTCCCATTTTTCCCCCTTCGACCCAGCACCACACACTCCCTCAGGCAATCCCCACACCACTGTTCATGTCCCTGGGTCATGCCTATAAGTTATTCAGCTACTTCATTTCCTGTTCTGTGCTTTACATCCTGTGGCTATTCTGTGAATACATATTTGTACTTCTTAATCCCCTCACCTACTCATCCATTCCCCTACACCCCTTTCCCATCTGGCAACCATCAAACTGCTCTCCATATCCATGGTTCTGTCTCTGTTCTTCTTGTTTGCTTAGTTTGATTTTTATTTTTTATTATTTTTAGTTTTAAAGTATATTTTATTGATTATGCTATTAGTTTTCCAAATTTCCCCCCTCTACTTCCCCCTGCCCTGCACCCCCAAACCCTCCAGCATTCCCCCCCTTAGTTCATGTCCATGGGTCATACATATAAGTTCCTTGACTTCTGTGTTTCCTATACCATTCTTAACCTATCCCCATCTATTTTATGTCTACCAATTATGCTTCTTATTCCCTGTACCTTTCTCCCCATTCCTCTTCTCCCACTTCCCACTGAAAACCCTCCATGTGATGTTCATTTCTCTGATTTTGTTCCTGTTCTAGTTGTTTGCTCAGTTTTTGTTTTTTTAACAAAACAAAAAAAACAGTTCTTGATAGTTGTGTTTGTTGTCATTTTAATGTTCATAGTTTTTGATCTTCTCCTATTCCTTAGATAAGTCCCTTTAACATTTCATATAATAAGGGCTTGGTGATGATGAACTCCTTGAACTTGATCTTATCTGGGAAGCACTTTATCTGCCCTTCCATTCTAAGTGATAGCTTTGCTGGATAGAGCAATCTTGGATGTAGGTCCTTGTCCTTCATGACTTCAAATACTTTTTTCCTGCCCCTTCTTGCCTGCAAGGTTTCTTTTGAGAAATCAGCTGATAGCCTGATGGGAACTCCTTTGTAAGTAACTCTCTCCTTTCCTCTTGCTGCTTTTAAGATTCTCTCCTTATCTTCAATCTTGGGTAACTTAATGATGATGTGCCATGGTGTGTTCCTCTTTGGGTCCAATTTCTTTGGGACTCTTTGGGCTTCCTGAACTTCCTGGAAGTCTATTTCCTTCACTAGATTGGAGATGTTTTCCTTCATTATTTGTTCAAATAAGTTTTCAATTTCTTACTCTTCCTCTTCTCTTCTTTGCACCCCTATGATTCAGATGTTGGAACGTTTAAAGTTGTCCCAGAGGTTCCTAAGCCTCTCCTCATTTTTTTGAATTCTTGTTTCTCCATGCTGTTCTTGTTGAATGTCTTTGAGTCCCAGTTTCCTTCCCTTCAATGTTGGTTCCCTGTACATTTTGCTTTATTTCACTTTGGGTAGCCTTCATTTGTTCCTTCATTTTGCGACTGTATGCAGTCAGTTCTGTGAGCATCCTGATTTCCATTGTTTTGAACTCTGCATCAGATAGGTTGGCTATCTGCTCATCGCTTAGCTGTTTTTCTGGAGTTTTGATCTGTTCTTTCATTTGAGACATATTTCTTAGTCTTGTCATACCTGTTATGTTGTAAGGGGTGGAGCCTTAGGTATTCACCAGGGCGGGGCAACCCTCTGTGCTGTGTTGTGGCACTATCTGTGGGGGAGGGGTCAGAGAGAACAGTATCACTTGCTGGCTCTGCTCTAGCCCCACTTTCCAACACTTCCCTCACTTCCCACACTTCTCAGAAGCAGATTGTACCCTTTCAGATGCTGATTTGCAGTGGGTGGGTTTGTGTACATTCTAGGACCCTGTGGGCCTCTCCCATGGATTCTCCTGTGAGACTGAGAGTTTCTCCCACTGCCACAACTCCCACAGATTTTTACATCCAGTTCACAGTTTATTTTTGGGCAAAGAGAACCACACACTATACCCATAATCCCAGTCCCTTTGCATCAACTATTTGAAACAACAGAATATTCCATTATTCCTGCATGGTGCTTTATTTCTCAAAGCACTTTCAAACTTATCTGTAAAAGTTTTCCACATGCCTGAAATGTGAGCAGCAACATGGCAGAGGGAAGACCTTCCTCTCCCAGTAGCTCAGGCCTCAGTTCCAATCTCAGAATTGCCAATGACAGACTTTAAGACCATAAGCATACAATGGAATCTTCCAGAGGCTCAATTTCCCTACCTCCAAAATGGGAAGTAGAATATTGGTCTTGTAGGTTGTGATATGGGGAATGAAAGGAAGTGTGTAAAGCTCTGGCCACAGTGCCCAGCCCTGCACATGTCCACACTGCGGGCACTGTTGTCTTCACTGGATGTAGGGAGGTAGTGTGCCAGATGTCAGGAGTGCAGAGATGAATGGGCCATCTCTGTCCCCAGGGTGCTTCTTATCTATTGAGGGAAAGAGACTCACAAACATCAGTATAATGCCCTGTTGGCAACAATAGAAATGTGGGGAAAGTACTACAGAATGAGGATCTCCTAGCTGACTTCTTGTGGGGCCTGGGTAACAGCTGGATGACCTAAGTAGCTACTTGCACTCACTTGGTGTGTGCAGGCACCGAGCAGTTTCCAATACTCACAAGCCCTCTGAGAAGGGCATGCTATAAATGTCCCCCTTTGACAGAACAGATCAAGGGGAATTCATTGGTCAAGATTCAAAGCTTGGTCTGTCTGACTGTAAAGCACTTAGCTTTAGAAAGAATGACATTTCAGAGAACCACAAAGGAGGCATAGGTTCATCAGGAGGTCAGATGGGGATAAGGCAGTGGGACCAGGAGGCACAATCTAAGTAGTTTCAACACAGCCCTGAGAAGCAATTGAGGCAGGATTCCTATTACTGTTTAACAATCCTGAGTAAATATTTGTCAAATGAAGTCATGACCTTCCCCTGTCAAATGGACACATGTCTGGCATGCAGTGGTCACTCCACTACCAACAACACATGCCCACAGCCCCGAGCACACCCTTTTGATTTTTTAAATTGATTTTAGAGTGAGAGGAGAGGAGAGAGACAGGAACATTGATTTGTTGTTCAACTCATTTATGCTTTCATTGGTTGATTCATGTATGAGTCCTGACTGTGGATCACACCCACAACCTTGGAATATCTTTGTTTCTTTCTTGGCCTCCCTCACCACACCCTGTAGCACCAGCAACCAGTGCTGGCCCAGTGCATGTTGGGTGCAGTGAATGTCTGTTGAAGAGCTGGATCAATGCCTTGAGCTTACAATCCAGACCTTCTAAGCTTTCCCACAGGGCTTTATGTGCGGCATCAAATGACATCTGTGAGCAGGGATGCTGTATGACTCTTGCTGTTTTGTGATCAGTCTTTACCCTCTGACAACCGGTATTCTGTTTCTTTTGTGCACAGGGAATGACTTGTGGCACTCTCTGGGGAATGAAGATTAAGTTCAGTTCCTTGGGGAAAGGCATCCTACCCTGTGACATCCAGGTCTAGTCCTAAAGGCATGGTTAGGCAGCATTGAGGGCTCAGCTGGGATTGGACCCTTGTGTGACACCAGGCAGCAGAAGCATCCATGCCCCCTGCCCCAGTTGCCCTTCTTCCTCTCCTCCTATTTTTCCTCTGACTTCCCAGAGAGGTTTCAGTATTGTGGGCATCGATGCAGCTCGCCATGACAGCCAGAGGCCTCACACAGAGGATGGCAAACAGTAACTGGGGGGAGCACTGGCAGCTTTGTCCACCAGCTGGTGCTTTTAGATTTCCCTGATCCATGTTTTCTAGCTTGCAGGCACATTTGCAATGTCCATATATCACGAAACAAATAGACCCATGACTTGCTAATTTCAAAGACTTGATAGTTTTATTCTATTTTCTGATAGGGATCCTCCTTGGTAATCCTCACTGGTGTCACATGAATAAGTCAGGCAGTGTTTGGGGGTGCAGGAGCTTTGGGGAGCCCTGCAGGGTGAGACTTACAGATCTGTTGCTCTAGATCATTGATGGCAAAAGCAACATCTTGCCACCCAACACTGAAGGCAACGTTAGCATCAGGATCAAGCCTACCAAGCCCATTGACCTGTTTATGTGCTATGAGGTAAGGGCACTCCGACTGCCCCTCTCTGGCCTGAGAATACCTGTAGTGATAAGGGAGTGGACTCAACTCTATATGCTGAGACTTCTTCACATCTCCCTTTATTTGTTCCACTTCAATGCAGCCTGTTCTAATTAATCACAAAGTTCATAGTGTGTTTACACATCCTTTCCTGTCCTAACCCATCTGTCACTGATGCTGTAGAAAGAAGCCTGGCTTCAGAATCATCAGACTTGGGGGCCAGTGACATCCTGTGGTTAATAATGCAGGCTTTAGACTTCTGGTCAAGATAGAGGCATAGGTAAACATGTATAGCCTTCTCACACAATGCAGAAAAAGTACAACTAGACTACAAAACAAATATCACCCAGAACTGTCAGAAAATTTAGCCGTATGGAAGTCCAATAACCAAGGACTTAAAGAAGCCACATTCATCCAGACAGGTAGGAGGGGTGGAAACGTGGAGAGAGGTGGAGAGGAATGGAGAGGCACAGAGCCATGGAGTTGCCTGGGAATGTGGTGGAATAGGCAGTCCCACACTCACATGTGGTAGATAAAAATTGGGAGGGATACCTCAGGAGTGGGAGATCCCAGCCCCAAACCAGACCACCCAGCAGTGCAGGGTTCCAGTGCTAGGAAGATAAATTCCCATACCTTCTGCCTGTAACAACCAGTGGGAGTTGGGGCAGTGAAAGAAACTGCCAGATTATCAAAAGGCTCCTCTTAAAAGGCCTGCATGGACTTAGCACTTAGGCAGACCAACCCCCTCTGGGATGCGGCACCAGGGCAACAGCTGGAAGGGTACAAGTGGCATAAAGGAAGAAAGTGAAGAGACTGGAAACAGGGTGAGTGCTGGGAGACAGCTTCCTCCTGGGAAAACCTCCAGAAGCCAGGCAGTGGCATTGTCCCCTCCCTGAAACATCCCCCCACACAGAGCCACAAAGCAGTGAAACCGATTGCTCTGACCCGGAGATCATCTAAGGCTCTGCCCCACACAATTTACAGGTGCCTTTTCTACAATAGGCCACACCACTAAGACAGGGAGTCAAAGCAGTTCTACCTAATACACAGAAACAAACACAGGGAGGCTGCGAAATTGAGGAGAAAAAGAAATATGGCCCAATTAAAAGAACAGAACAAAACTCCAGAAAAATAATTAAACAAAACAGAGATAGCCAACCTATCAGATGCAGAGTTCAAAACACTGGTTATCAGGATGTTCAAAGAACTCATTGAGTACAGCAACAGAATAAAAAAGGATACATTAAGTGAAATAAAGAAAAATATACAGGGAACCAGTAGTGGAGGGGATGAAGCCGAGAATCAAATGAATGGTTTGGAATATAAAGAAGAAAAAAGGATTCGATCAGAACAGCCAGAAAAAAAGAATTAAAAAAAAAACAGAGACAGAATCATGCATGAGGAGGGTTTTGATGGTTGCCAAATGGGAGAGGGTTGTGGGGGAAGGGGTGAAGAGGTGAGACAATTAAGAAATACAAGTAGGTAGGTACAGAATAGCCATGGGGATATACAGTATAGGAAATGGAGTAGCCAAAGAACTTACATACATGACCCATGGACATGAACAATGGTGTGGGGATTGCCTGAGGAATTAGGGGGTACTGGGTGGAAGGGGGCAAAGGGGGGAAAATCAGGGCAATGCTAAGAGAATAATTAATAAAATATAATTTTAAAAAATGAAGATAGACTAAGAAGCCTCTGGGACATCTCCAAATGCAATAACATCTGAATTGTAGGGATGCCAGAAGAAGAGGAAGAGCAAGAAATTGAAAACTTATTTGAAAAAAATAATGAAAGAAAACGTCCCTGATTTGGTGAAAGAAATAGACATATAAGTTCAGGAAGAAGTGATGAAAAGCAAGGATCTTCAACCTAGATTACTCTATCCAGCAAAGCTATCATTTAGAATAAAGGGCAGATAAAGTGCTTCCCAGACAAGGTAAAGCTAAATGAATTAGTTCATCATCACCAGGACATTATTATATGAAATGTTAAAGGGACTTATTTAAGAAAAAGATAAAAACTGTGATCTTATTTAAGATCAAAACTTTGATCTCATTTAAGTTCAAAACTATGAACATTAATTAAAATGGTAACAAACTCACAACTACTAACAACTGAATCTTAAAAAAACAAACCAAGCAAACAACCAGAACAGGAACAGAATCATAGATACAGAAAGATCACTTAGAGGGCTATCAGCGGGGAAGGGGAAGAGGGAGAATGGGAGAAAAGGCACAGCAACTAAGAAGCATAAATGGTAGGTAAAAAATAGATAGGGGGTGTTAGGAATAGTATAGGAAATGGAACAGCCAAAGACCTTTTATACATGACTCATGGATATGAACTAATGGGGGATTGCTATAGGGAATGGGGAGAGGCAAAGGGGGAAAATTGGGACAACTATAATGACATCATCAATTAAATATATATATATATTTAAATTTTTATTGTTATTCAATTACAGTTGTATGCCTTTTGTCTCCATCCCTCCACCCCACCCCAGCCAAACCCACCTCCCTCCCTCACCTCCACCCTCCCCCTTGATTTTGTCCATGTGTCCTTTATAGTAGTTCCTGTAATCCCCTCTCCTCACTGTCCCCTCCCCACTCCCCCCTGACCATTGTTAGATTGTTCTTAACTTCAAAGTCTCTGGTTATATTTTGTTTCCTTTTTTCTTCTATTGATTATGTTCCAGTTAAAGGTGAGATCATATGGTATTTGTCCCTCACCGTCTGGCTTATTCACTTAGCATAATGCTCTCCAGTTCCATCCATGCTGTTGCAAAGGGTATAAGCTCCTTCTTTCTCTCTGCTAATGGAAATTTAAGTCTTTTTAAAAAATATATTGTATTGATTATGCTATTACAGTTGTCCCATTTTCCCCCCTTTATTCCCCTCCACCCTGCACATCTCCCCACAGTCCCCCCCTTTAGTTCATGTCCATGGGTCATATATATAAGTTCTTTGGCTTCTACATTTCCTATACTATTCTTAACCTCCCCCTGTCTATTTTCTACCTACCATTTATGCTACTCATTCTCTGTACCTTTTCCCCCCTCTCTCCCCCTTCCACTCCCCCACTGATAACTCTCCATGTGATCTCCATTTCTGTGATTCTGTTCCCATTCTAGTTGTTTGCTTAGTTTGTTTTTGTTTTCATTTTTGTTTTAGGTTCAGTAGTTAATAACTGAGTTTGCTGTCATTTTAATGTTCATATTTTTTATTTTTCTTAGATAAATCCCTTTAACATTTCATATAATAAGGGCTTGGTGATGATGAACTCCTTTAACTCAACCTTATTTGGGAAGCACTTTATCTGCCCTTCCATTCTAAATGAGAGCTTTGCTGGATACAGTAATCTTGGATGTAGGTCTTTGCCTTTCATGACTTGGAATACTTCTTTCCAGTCCCTGCTTGCCTGGAAGGTCTCTCTTGAGAAATCAGCTGACAGTCTTATGGGAAGTCCTTTGTAGGTAACTGTGTCCTTTTCTCTTGCTGCTTTTAAGATTCTCCCCTTATCTTTAATCTTGGCTAATGTAATTATGATGTGCCCTGGTGTGTCCTTCCTTGGGTCCAGCTTTTTGGGGACTCTCTGAGCTTCCTGGACTTCCTGGAAGTCTATTTCCTTTGCCACATTGGGGAAGTTCTCCTTCATTATTTGTTCAAATAAGTTTTCAGTTTCTTGCTCTTCCTCTTCTCCTTCTGGCACCCCTATGATTCAGATGTTGGAATGTTTAAATATGTCCTGGGGGTTCCTAAGCCTCTCCTCATTTTTTTGAATTCTTGTTTCTTCATTCTGTTCCAGTTGAATGTTTATTTCTTCCTTCTGGTCCATGCCATTCATTTGAGTCCCAGTTAACTTCCTGTCACTGTTGGTTCCCTGTACATTTTCTTTTATTTCACTTAGCATAGCCTTCATTTTTTTTCATCTAATTTGCAAACATATTCAACCAATTCTGTGAGCATCCTGATTACCAGTGTTTTGAACTGTGCATCTGATAGGTTGGCTATCTCTTCGTTGCTTAGTTGTATTTTTTTCTGGAGCTTTGATCTGTTCTTTCATCTGGGCCATTTTTCTTGTCTCCACAGGCCTGTAACACATAAGGGGTGGAGCCTTAGGTGTTCACCAGGGCCGGGCAACCCACATCACTGCATTGTGATGCTGTGTGGGGGAGAGGGGTCCAAGAGGGAACAATGGCGCTTGCTCCACTCTCCGACAGTTTTCAGTCACTTTCCGCACTACTCACAAGCAAATTGGGTCCTTCTGGTGCTGATTCCTAGGTGGGTGGTTTGTGTATGTTCTAGGACCCTGTGGGTCTCTCCAGCGATGGGAGTTTCTCCTGCTGCCATCTCAACCCCCACCAGTGTTTTCAATCAGAGATTTGAGGCTTTATTTATCTGCTCTGGAGCCCTGGGTTGCTTGGTCTGTCTCACTCCCCAGTTGTTCCTCCCAGTTTATCTGCACTCAAATGCTGGACTGCCCGCTCCATCAGCTGCTGCCTCACCAGATCTGCCAGCTTCCACCTTGCTGGCCAGCTGCAGCCTTGCCTGCCCCACTTCACAATCCACCGCCTCAATGGGTCTGCCAGCCACTGCCTTGCTATGAGTCCTCTCCAGGCTGCCAGTCTCTGCCCCTCCTACCAGTCTGGATGAATGTTTCTTCTTTAACTCCTTGGTTGTCAGACTTCCATACAGTTCAATTTTCTGTTAGTTCTGGTTGTGTTTTGTTTTTAAATTGTTGTTGTCCTTCTTTTGGTTGTGCAAGGAGGCACAGTGTGTCTACCTATGACCCATCTTGGCTGGAAGCCAAAATTTAGCAGTCTTATGGGAGCTCACTGGTAGGTAGCTAACTCCTTTTCTCTTGCTGCTCTTAAGATTCTTGCTTTGTCTTTAACCTTTGCCATTTTAATTATGATGTGTCTTGGTATGGGCCTCTTTGGGTTCATTTTGTTTGGGACTCCCTGTGCTCCCTGGGCTTGTATGTCTATTTCCTTCATCAGGTTATGGAAGTTTTCTGTCATTATTTTCTCATATAGGTTTTCAATTCCTTGCTCCCTCCACTTTTTGGCACTCCAATGATGCCAATCTTGGCTTGAAGTTGTCCTAGAGACTCCTTAAACTATCATTTTTTTGGATTCTTTTTTCTTTTCTACTGTTCTGATTGGGTGTTGTCTACTTCCTTGTCTTCCAAAGCACTGATTTGATCCTCTGCTTCATCTACTCTACTGCCGAATCCCTATAATATATTCTTCATCTCAGTTACTGTGTTCTTCATCTCTGACTGGTTCTTTTCCATGTATTCTATCTTCATTTTTATGTTTCATATCTTTTTGTTAAAGTTCTCACTGAGATCATTTAGTATCCTTATAATCAATGTTTTGAATTCTTCACCGGGTAGATTGCTTTGTCTTCATTTTGTTTAGTTCTTTCTCTGGACTTTTGTTCTGTTCTTTCATTTGGGCCATGTTTCATTGTCTCCTCATTTTGCTGCCTCCCTGTGTCTGCTTCTGTGTATTAGGTAGAACTTCTAAGTCTCCTGGTCTTGGTAGAGTGGTCTTATGTCATAGATGTTTTGTGGGGCCCAGTGTCACAGTTTCTTCAGTACTCGAGCTGGGCACTCCAGGTTCTTCCCCCATGTTGGCTATGTGTACCCTTCTGTTATAGTTGAGCCTTGATTGCTGTTGTCATATCAATGGAAAGGATTGATGTGCAGGTTAATTGGCTGCAATGACTGGTCTCATCAGCAGTGGAGGAGTTGCTGTGAAGAGGCCAACCCTAGGAAGCAAGATTTGCTCCAGAGGAGCTCTGGTGTCCAATGAGCCTGCCCCTTGAGTAGTTTGCTTTTTGAGTTTGTTGTGTTTGCTTCTGTGTGGTCTGAGGCTGTCCACAGGTTCACTGGCTCTGGAACCTCCTAGGAGGTGTAGGCCAGGGTCAGCAGTTGCCTGTGCCCTGCCCGAGGCCAGCCGGCATGAACTACAAAATGATCTCCATATGGCTTCTACTTGTGCTGGTCTTGGAGGTGCTCAGGAGAGGCCAAGCTGCCAAGGCCAAGGCCAGCTGCCACTAGTGCCATACCTGAGGCCACTTAGCAAGAGATATGAGGTATGCAGAGGCCATATGCTACTTGTTTGGAGTTTAGGACCTTTTAAGAGATTTTAGGGAAGTTCAACATATGAGCCAAGACACTGTATTGAGAAGCCACTGGAAGTGGCTTGGGTGGGTCCACAGTTTAGGTGGGGAGGGGTCTCTGGGAATCACCACGGCAGGGTGAAGGGTGTTAGCCAGGTTGATGGAGACTCAGATATGGCTCTGTGGGGAGGCAGGAGAGAGTTCTCAAAAGAACAGGAGCCTCTACCAGCATTTCAGTGTGGGAGAAAGCTGCCCCTCCAGCCCTTGCCCTGAAGCTAGGCAATTTATTTCCTTCTCCCTGGTGCCTTTTCAGCTTCTGCCCCAGCAATGGAGCTCAGAGCAAGTGAATCCAAGCAAGTCCATGCACGAGTCCTTTAAGAGGACTCCAGAAGCCCTCTGTCTCCCTCAGTCTGTATCACTGCTGGTTTTTAGAGCCAGAAGTTATTGGGACTTCTCTTCCTGGCACTGGAACCCTGGCCAAGGTGTGATGTGGGGGGGGGGGGATGGTGTGGGGAAGGGACTCCTCACTCCTCATGGGGGGACTTTTGAAATATCCCTCCTGATTTTTAACTACCACATGTAGGTGTGGGGCCAGCCTGTTCTGCCTCTCCACTCCTCCTACTGGTCTTCATGTGGCTTCTTTACATCCTTAGTTATAGGACTTTTGTCCAGCTAGATTCCAGGTACTTTGAATGATGGTTATTCTGTAGTTTAGTTGTAATAGTGCTGTGGTTGTGAAAGAATGTGAGTATGGCATTTATGTATGCTGCCATCTTGATTGGAAGCTCCTTTTGTCCTTTTTAAAAACAATTGTCGTAAGATACAAGAGTGGTTTTCAGAAGATGGTGGCGAGATAGGTGGGAGCGGAGTCCACTTCCCCTCAATGCCAGTGAAATACCTAGCTGATCTGAGGAGTAGAGCGAACAGCCAACAGTATTCCAGCATATATGAAGATCGGAGACCAAAAATAGAGGACATTGAAAGATCAGATGGTAAGAAGAGTGCTTAAGGACAATAAGGTCCGTGGGACCAGCGCGGGGACCAGGGCGGCTGAAGCCCCGGCTTGGGCGCAGGGTCTGCTGCAGGATTATTGGGAGAGAGCCAGGCTAGGCTGTGTGAGCAGCCAGGTGCCTGTTTGGACCAGGGGAGCTTGAATAGGAAGAATTTCTCAAAAAGGAAAACAAAATAGAGGAATGCAGCAGCTAGTTAGAGAACTCTCAGCAGCAGCAGCAGCAGCAGCAGCCTCTGGCGCCCCTCCCCCCTCAGCCCCTGGACTGTGAACGGGGAAAAGCCGCCCCAGCGCTCACCTGAAGCCTGGCTGGCACACACCCAGATTAGCGGACTGGGGGCCTACAACTGAAACTCTGGGTGAGTGCGCGCCCTGATAAGCGGCCCGGCTGCCTGGGCACATAGACAAAAAGCACCTGGGTGGGCACACAATCGGATCAGTGGCTGGCTTCCCCTGCGCACAGACACAAAGCGGGGACCGGCAGTCAACCCAACTCCAAAGCGGAGATCGGCCACACAACCCGATCAACGGCCTGGCTGCCTGCAGGCAACCACACCCAAAAGCACCGGTTCTGAAAAACTCCTACCTAGCCCCTGTGCACAGAACCCTGCATGGCCTACTGGCTCTCTAGGAGGAAGGCAGAACGCCCAGCAGAGGGGAACTGCAGGGCTAGGGAAGACTGCATTCCCAAGAAAGACTCAACCCAGTAGGGGGCTGAACTACACCATAGCAGCACCAAGAGCCCCTAGCATCTAAGACAGCAAAGAGCAAGAAGGGGGAGTGTGAGTTGCCCCTAATTGGTGCAACTCAAGGACAGCACAGCTGGTGAACTAAAGGCCTCGTGGGGAGCAGAAGGACCCAGAGGAACTAGACTGAAGGCTGAACAACACCGAAGAGTGTGGCTCAGGAAGGGAGAAAAGTGAAACCAATCCTTCCAACCACCCCCTCCCGTTCCACAGACAGGAAGACCAGCAGAACTAACCTGACAGGTTTAAAGCCAGCAGGGGACTTTTTCTTTTTTCTTTCCTCCTTTCCCCCTGAATTCCTTCTTCCTTTCTGTCCTTCTTTCTTTTGTTTATTCCTTCTTCCTTCCATCCTTTACCTTTTTTAATCCTTCTTCCTGCCTTCTTTTATTTATTCTGTTGTTTTAATTTTTGTTAAAATTCCTTCTTATCTTGCCTCCGACCTTTCTGTATTCCTTCTTCCTTCCTTCCTTTCCTTTTCTATTCCCTTTTCCCCTCCTTCCCTTCTTCTTCTTCTTCTTTTTTGCCCCCATTCCTCTTTTTCCCACAGGTGAGACAAGAAAACCGGGAGTGCTGAAAAGACCAGAGTTAGACCATGTTACACCCATAAACGTCAGCTCAAGACCAGTGAGCTCAGAAGAGTAAGGAGACGACACCACTGAATCCCATTGGCATTCTACCATAGAAGTTCATACCATAAACCCAGGGAGTCAGAATAGATCAATTTAAGAAGCAGAGGCTAACAAGAAGAGTCTCACAAACAATGGGAAGACAAAGAAACAATTCCCAAATGAAAGGAAAGGAGGAAGCCTCAGAAAGAATGCTAACTGAAAAAGAGGCAAGTCAACTATCAGATACTGAGTTCAAAGCAATGGTCATCAGGAAGCTCACTGAGCTCTCTGAGCTCACAGAGAACTACCAGAAACTACAGGGAAACTACAATGAACTCACTGCAAACTATATCAACATGAAAATAGAAACTATCAACAAGGGCCAAGAGGAAATGAAGAATACAATTTCTGAATTGAAGAACACAGTAGAAGGAATGAAAAGCAGACTTGATGAAGCAGAGGATCGGATCAGTGAGCTGGAGGACAAAGTAGAAAAAAACACCCAGAAAGAGCAAGAAAAGGAAAAGAGGCTCAGAAAGAATGAAGAGGTAATAAGGGAAATGCAGGACAACATGAAACGTAACAATATCCATATAATAGGAGTACCAGAAGGAGAAGAAGAAGAGCAAGGGATAGAAAACCTGTTTGAAAAAGTAATGATGGAAAATTTCCCTAACCTGAGGAGAGAAAAAGTCACCCAAATCCAGGAAACACAGAGAGTCCCAAGCAAGAGGAACCCAAAGAGACCCACTGCAAGACATATCACAATTAAAATGGCAAATCTCCAAGACAAAGAGAGGATCTTAAAGGCAGCAAGGGAGAAACAGGAAGTAACATACAAGGGAGCCCCAATAAGGTTAGCAACTGACTTCTCAATGGAAACGCTCCAAGCCAGAAGAGAATGGCAAAAAATATTCCAAGTAATGAGAACCAAAGGCCTGCAACCAAGGCTACTTTACCCAGCAAGGCTCTCAATCAAGATAGAAGGCCAAATAAAGAGTTTCGCAGATGAAAGAAGTCTAAAAGAATACACTTCCACCAAACCAGCTCTGCAAGAGATGCTAAAGGGACTGCTTTAAGGAAAGGAAGGAAAAGAGAAAGAGAGAGGAACACAGGTAGGAAAAAAAGGCAATGAATAACTACCTATCAATAATAACCTTAAATGTAAATGGATTAAATGCTCCAATCAAAAGACATAGAATAGCTGAATGGATAAGAAAGCATGACCCACACATATGCTGCCTACAAGAGACCCATCTCAGGACAAAAGACTTACACAGACTGAAAGTGAAGGACTGGAAACAAATTTTCCAAGCAAACGGACAGGAAAAAAAGCAGGGGTAGCAATACTCATATCAGACAAAATAGACTTCCAAAGAAGGGCCAGAAAGAGAGACCCAGAAGGTCACTTCATAATACTCAAAGGAAGAATCCACCAAGAAGACAGAAACATTGTAAATATATATGCACCCAACATAGGAGCACCCAAATACATAAAGAAAATCTTGGAGGATTTCAAGAAAGATATTGACAGTAACACAATTATAGTAGGGGACTTTAACACCCCACTATCAAAAATGGAGAAGTCTTCCAAACAAAATATCAACAAGGATATTGTGTCACTTAGCAATACCCTAGAGGAAATGGACTTAACTGATATATATAGAGCTTTTCATCCCAAAGAAGCAAAATGCACATTCTTTTCAAGTGCACATGGAACTTTTTCAAAGATAGACCACTGATAGGACACAAAGCAAGCCTCAACAAATTCAAGAAAATTGAAATCATATCAAGCATTTTCTCTGCCCACAAGGGACTGAAACTAGAAACCAACCCCAAAGGAAAAAATCCAAAACACTCAAAATCATGGATACTGAATAGCATGCTATTAAACAATGAATGGGTCAAGAACGAGATTAGGGAAAAAATCAAAAACTTTCTGGAAACAAATGAAAATGAACTCACAACAACCCAAAACCTATGGGACACAGCAAAGGCAGTCCTGAGAGGGAAGTTCATAGCAATACAGGCCTACCTTAAGAAGATAGAAACATTTCAAACAAACAACCTAACCCTACGCCTACAAGAACTGGAGGAACAACAACAAAGACAGCCCAGAGCAAGCAGAAGGAAGGAAATAACCAAGATCAGAGCAGAGTTAAATGACATAGAGACTAAAAGCACAATTCTAAGGATCAACGAATCTAGGAGCTGGTTCTTTGAAAAGATAAACAAAATCGACAAGCCTTTAAGTAGGCTCATCAAGAAGAAAAGAGAGAGGATCCAAATAAACACAATTAGAAATGAAAGAGGAGAGATTACCACTGATACCATAGAAATACAAAGGATTGTAAGAAATTACTATGAAGAACCGTATACTAAGAAATTTGAAAACCTAGGTGAAATGGACACATTTCTAGAAAAATATAATCTTCCAAAACTGAATGAAGAAGCAGCAGAAAACCTGAACAGACCAATAACAGCAGACGAAATTGAAGCAGTCATCAAAAAACTCCCAACACACAAAAGCCCTGGACCAGATGGTTTCACAGGAGGATTCTACAAAGCATTTAAGGAAGAGCTAACCCCTATCCTTCACAGTCTATTTGAAAAAATCCAAACTGATGGAAGACTCCCAAACTCTTTTTATGAAGCCAGCATCATCCTAATCCCAAAACCAGATAAAGACACAACAAAGAAAGAAAACTTCAGGCCAATATAGCTGATGAACATAGATGCAAAAATTCTCAACAAAATATAGGCAAACCGCATCCAGCAATACATTAAAAAGATCATACACCATGACCAAGTGGGATTCATCCCAGGGATGCAAGATGGTACAATATTTGCAAATCAATAAACATAATACATCACATTAACAACAGCAAAGACAAAAATCACATGATCATATCAATAGATGCAGAAAAAGCATTTGATAAGATACAGCACCCATTTCTGATAAAAAACACTCAGCAAAGTGGGAAAAGAGGGAGCATTCCTCAACGTCATAAAGTCCATATAAGAGATACCTACAGCCAACATCATACTCAATGGACAAAAACTTAGAGCTTTCCCACTAATATCAGGAACAAGACAAGGATGCCGTCTCTCACCACTCCTATTCAACATAGTATTGGAAGTCCTAGCCACAGCAATCAGACAAGAAAAAGCAATAAAAGGCATCCAAATTGGAAAGGAGGAAATGAAACTGTCACTGTTTGCAGACGACATGATAGTGTACATGGAAAATCCTATAGACTCCACCAAACAACTTCTCGACCTAATAAATAAATTTGGCAAAACAGCTGGATACAAAGTCAATACTCAGAAATTAAAGGCATTCCTGTACACCAACAATGAAACTGCAGAAACAGAAATCAGGAAAAAAATCCCATTTGATATAGCAACAAGAAAAATAAAGTACCTACGAATAAACCTAACCAAGGAGGTAAAAGACCTGTACTCAGAAAACTACACAACACTGAAGAAAGAAATTAAGGAAGACACAAACAAATGGAAGCAGGTACCATGCTCATGGATTGGAAGAATTAACATCATCAAAATGGCCATACTACCCAAAGCAATTTATAGATTCAATGCAATCCCTATTAGAGTACCCATGACATATTTCACAGATATAGAACAAACATTTCAGAAATTCATATGGAACCATAAACGATCCCGAATAGCTGCAGCAATTTTGAGAAAGAAGAACAAAGCAGGAGGGATCACAATACCTGATATCAAACTGTATTACAAGGCCATGGTAATCAAAACAGCCTGGTACTGGCATAAAAACAGGCACATAGACCAATGGAACAGAACAGAGAGCCCAGAAATAAACTCAAGTCTTTACGGTCAATTAATATTTGACAAAGGAGGCAGGAGCATAAAATGGAGCAAAAACAGCCTCTTCAACAGATGGTGTTGGGAGATCTGGACACCTGCATGCAAAAAAAATGAAACTCGATCACCAACTTATGCCATACACAAAAATAAACTCAAGATGGATAAAAGACTTAAATATAAGTTGTAACACCATAAAAGTCCTTGAGGAAAACATTAGCAGGAAAATCTCAGACATTCCACGCAGCAACATCCTCCCAGACATGTCCCCTAAAGCAAGGGACATTAAGGAAAGAATAAACAAATGGGACCTCATCAAAATAAGAAGCTTCTGCATGGCTAAAGAAAACAGCACCAAATTACAAAGAGAACCAACAGTATGGGAAAACATTTTTGCTAATGATACCTCAGACAAGGGCCTGATCTCCAAAATAGATAAAGAACTCACACGACTCCACTCCAGGAAGACAAACAAACGAATTAAGAAATGGGCAAAGGACTTGAACAGACACTTCTCCAAGGAAGACATACAGAGGGCCCAGAGACATTTGAAAAGATGCCCAGCATCACTAGCCATCAGAGAGATGCAAATTAAAACCACAATGAGGTACCATCTCGCACTGGTTAGAGTGGCCAACATAAACAAATCCACAAACAAATGTTGGAGAGGATGTGGAGAAAAGGGAACCCTAGTGCACTGTTGGTGGGAATGCAGACTGGTGAGGCCACTGTGGAAAACACTATGGAATTTCCTCAGAAAACTAAAAATGGAACTGCCCTTTGACCCAGCAATTCCGCTGCTGGGATTATACCCTAAGAACCCTGAAACACCAATCCAAAAGAACCTGTGCACCCCAATGTTCATAGCAGCACAATTTACAATAGCCAAGTACTGGAAGCAACCTAAGTGCCCATCAGCAAACGAGTGGATCCAAAAACTATGGTACATTTACACAACGGGATTCTATGCAGCAGAGAGAAAGAAGGAGCTTATACCCTTTGCAACAGTATGGATGGAACTGGAGAGCATTATGCTGAGTGAAATAAGCCAGGCAGTGAGGGACAAATACCATATGATCTCACCTTTAACTGGAACATAATCAACAGAAGAAAAAAGCAAACAAAATATAACCAGAGACATTGAAGTTAAGAACAATCTAACAATAGCCGGGGTGGGGGGGACAGTGGGAAGAGGGGATTACAGGAACTACTATAAAGGACACATGGCCTTTCACTTTCTTGACTAAATTTATTCTCAGTACTTATTGTCCCTGATGGTACAGTCAATAGAATGGTTTTCTTAATTTCCTTTGTTCATATATATATATTTTTTCTTGGTGCATCATTCCCAGAAGTATTGCAATACAAGGTCAATGTGTATCAGATATTAAACTGATAAGACAGATATTACATTTTATGTTAGCCATAAGGCCTAGAAGAAATGTTCATCTATAATTTTACTGCCTTCATTTACTTCTCGGTTGATTTTTTTCATTTATCTGGTAATTAATTTTATTTCTTTAAATGAACAATGTTTCCTGTTTTCTTTGTATGTTCTGTGATATTTTTAGGAAAAAATTGGACCTTTCACTATTATAATAATGTGATAACTCTGGAAACCAGATTCTCCCACTTCCCTAGGGGTTGAGATTGCTGGTGGGTTTTTTTTTTTTTTTTGGTGGGGGCGTGGGGTGCGACGCTTTTTGACTATTGAAAGCCATAGCCATAGTAGTCCTTTGCTTTGAGATTTTGCAATTTTTTTTTTGCAAAGACTATTGTTTGTCATGTGTGTTCATTGAAATTCTGACCCTTTGGCTCATGTTCAGCAAATATTTTGACAGGAACTTAAACAAACAAATGAAAACATCATCAACAACAAACAAAGAGAAGAGCAACCACTGTGTAGATGGGCTCTGCATTGGGGCCCTCGTCACCACTCAGCTGGGCCTGCTCTGAGCCTAGGGGTCATCAGCCTGATGTGAAAGCTTAAGGTCTTCTCAGGGCCTTTCTGAGCATGCGTCCTACCCAGACATGTGCAAGCTTTCTAGACTACCCTGTGTGGACGGTTGTCTTGAATATCCAAATTCCTCACCTCCATCCAAAATCTTACTCCAGCTTCTCCTCCAGATCCTGATGGTTCCTTGTGGTTCTCTACCCATAATCTCTTGCCTCAGGCACCTGAGTTTTGCAATCTGCCTGGCAGCTTCTATGAGCAGTGCCTGCTGCTCTTCCCGCCTGTATTCTGACTTCTGTGAAGTGAGTGCCTTGCTTCAGTCCTCAAGGTATCCCCAGACAAGTTAGACAGATACACACAATAATTATTATTTTACTTTAAAACATTTATTTTACTTAAAAAAAGAAAGAACAAGTTGATCTGGTATTGCAAGTGGAAAACAGTTTCATCTGCCAAAAACAGAAGGCAGTTATAACCATAATTATACCACAAACAAAACAATTTTCTTAAATTCTACCTAAATCTTGTTCCTGCTAAAATCTCTGGTCTTGAAACTTAGCTTCCTCTTGGTAGATCCAGAGTTTTAAAAAACACGTCAAAGAGTCTTATTGATAAAATCAGAACAAAAAGGGATATGACTCAATGTTTTTTAAAAGTGTTTTTTTACTGGAACCTTGTAAAATTATTTCATGTTCTGTAAGAGGGCTGATCCTAACACATTGCTTAGTGGTTCAAATACCATCGCTCCTACTGACCGACGTGGAGCAAATTACAGTGCCTTTTTGCGCACCAGTTTCTTCTTCTGTTAATGTCAAGCTCACACAAAACCCATGCACGGTGTTCATAGCAGCTTTATTCATGATAGCTAAAACCTAGAAACAACCCAGATGCCCTTCTGTGGGTGACAGTTAAACTGTGGTTCATCACTTACATAAGATACTGTTCAGCAATAAATAGCATCAACGTATTGATGGGACACAACAGCCTGGATGAATCTCTGGAGAATTATACCAAGTGAAAAAAAGAAAGAAGAGCCACTCACAAAAGGTTACATGCTATATGATTCGACTTAGGTACCATTCTTAAAATGATAGAATTATAAAACTGGAGAAAAGATTGGTTACTGTGAAGGGGTTAGGGATGTGGAGGTAGGAGGAGGAGGGAAGTGGAGGGAGGTGGATGTGGATACCCAAGAGCAACGTGAGAGGTCCTGGCAATGATGGGACTGACTGAGGTGGTTGATACCCGAACCTACACCTCTGATAAAATTGCACAGTACTAAACATACTCTCTCTCACACACAAATGAGTACCAGTGAAAAACTGGGGAGATCTGAGTGAGATTGGTGGCTTGGAGCAATGTCAAGCTTTGTGATAATGAAATATAGTTTTGCAAGATGTAACCATTGGGGAAACAGGATAAAGGGTACATGGAATCTCTATTATTTTTATAATTGCATGCAAATCTACAATTATCTTAAAAGTTTAATTTAAAAAATACCAGCCCCATAGACTTTTTTTGAAGATGAGATGAGATAGTACTTGGGGAAGAATATTTGTTCAGAAAACGTTTATTGTCACCTCCCATCTGTTCAGCTACTGTGTTATATTGGTATCAGTTGTCAGTGTATTTTGTGCACTAATTGACCAGTAGCATGCATCGAATGTTTGCACGTAGAGAAAACGGACTCAGAGAGATTACAAAAGTTGCACAAGTGCCTCGGAGACTAAGAAGCTGTATGCTAACCCAGATCTGAGCCCCAGGTTGCAGCACAGCCTCTCTAAACTCAGTGCCTTCAACAAGAGTGCCGCTTTCTTTGCAGGACGACCCAGTGAAGACAGCCCACATGGAATGTGGGGACTTTTTCAACACTGGGGACAAAGCAACTATGGATGAAGAGCTACATCTGGTTCCTGGGGAGGGATGATGACATCATCAACGCTTCTGGGTAGGTGTGGCTGACCTGAAGCCCAGAGGTATCACTTTATAGGCCTGGTGGGATCTAGCTTGCCTCGCCATTCCTCCATGCATTGGTGATGGGACTCTCAGCCTACTCCAATAGAGCCGTGTCGATGGAGTCCTGGCCCAGGGTATCTGCCATCTCTCCCAACACCAAAATAAAGTTCAAGAAGGACTGGAACTGCAACCACAATAACACATCATGCAATTTAATGAGAGGGGATAAGACTGGGGCAGGATAACTTATTTTGGCCCCTGTTAGTCCCCATTGGTTGGGGGAAATTATTCTCTATGCTCCTCTGATTGGCACAAGGCACATGTCACAAAAACAACAACACAAATGATAGTAATAGCAGCTAAACCTTATGGAGTACTTACTTTGTGAAAGTACTCTCCTTAGTGTTTTGTATACCCCAGTAGATGTCATTATTATGCCCATTTTACAGATGAGAAAACTGAGTTACTGACCAGTGAAATAAGTTGCTGAAAGTTTCCAAGACAGTGTAGGGTAAAGTCCTATTTGACCCAAAGTAGTCTGGCTCCCAACCCGTTGTCCCAAACACTTACATGATTTAAGGGGGAGGGAGCGACACAAGTAACAACTTCTCTTGGATACACCAGGGAAATTAAGTTTGTTTTACTTTTTAAATTTCTGAATGAAATGCTGATGTAGTGTGACTAGGAGGCATACTTTCTCTAAAATAAGACAAAGTTTGAGTCCCCCAAGAATGTAAGAGTGGGGGTTTTCCACCCCCACTCCCGCGGCCCTCACCAGAGGCAGAGAAGAGAGAAACTCTGGCAGCACGCCCAGGTCTTCACATTTTGGTTCCACTACACAGCCTTTGCACAGTCCTCTGGTTCTCGTGACACTGGCCCTCTGTACCAGGGGCAGTTGTGACAGTCCCAAACATGAGATTGGAGGGCCTGGGTCACTCTAGCCCTGGCGTCTGCTCAGAACCAGAGCAGGAATTTTGGTCCCACGGGTACCGAATTGGGCCAGTGGAGGTGGAAAGTGCTCTGGCCAAACATCCGGCGGTCGCCGAGGGAGAGGTGAAGACAGGGGGGTCATCGCATCTGTGTGTGTGCGCTGGAAAGCTGTGCGGAGAAACCCCGCAGAGGTTAGTTGGTGTGTGCGTTGCACTTACACTGTATGGGCAGCAAGAGGCACCAGTGGCATCATCTGTGACCATATAACCCCAACTAAGAATGTTGGTTTTGATAAGAGCTAATATTCGGTGGGCCCTTACTATGTGCCGGCTCATTTAACCTCACAACACCTCTTTTAATAGATACAGAGTTCAAAACTCTTTTAATAGATACAGAGATAGGCATAAAGAAGTTAAGTAACTTGCTCACATTACACTGTGGTAGAGCCAGGAAATCTGAGCACTCTGGTTCCAATGCATTCATTGATTCAACAAGTGTTTACCAATCACCTGCTATGTACAAGTCCCTATGCAATTAAATGGGGACATAAATAACAATATAAAAACAATAATTTACCAACAATTATTAAATGCCCACAGGGTTCCAGGCAGAGAACTGTACATACATTAATAGTAAAAATGATGATAATGATGATAGAGATAATAATAAAGTTAAACCAGCTGCATATTTTATATATATTATCTTGTGGGATCTGTATATAAGCCCACTGAGGGATGAACCTATACTGTCTGCATGCCACAGGGAAGGAATTTGAAGTTAAATAATTTTCCACAGCAGAGTGGAAATTGGAAGTATTTGGATTTGAACCAGGTCCTGTCCTTTTCCAAAGGCTCAAGTTTCTACTTGTTTTTCCATTCATTACATAAACATTTACTTTTTAAGTCATACAGCTGGTTGGCATTCACCCTGAGCCTCCACTCTGGTTCTGCATTGCAGGTGGAGAAGGCTTTTATTGTCCTGACCCCACAGATTCTGTCCCATGACCTGGACCAGCTCACCAAGGAGCTGCAGCGATACGTGAAGTCAGTGACAGCCCTGTACAAGTACCCGAGGAAGGTGAGTGAGGGCGGATGCTCCGTGCCCTTCCTGAGCTCTGCTGCCCCAAGTCTGTTAGGGTGGCTGGGTGATGCTTAAACAGCAAATAGAGCTAGCATTTTTCTCTTCAGGAGAAGCAATTCCGTTTCGGGGTGGAGTGCAGTCAACTGAATGAGACGGAACCTCTACCCTGGGTTGGAAATCCCAAAAGGAATCCATTGCTGACATGTTAACATGAGGGCAAAAAACCCCAGACAAGTGTCCAAAGCTATCCAATAAAGTTATTTACAATCTTCTAAAATTTGAAAAAAAATCCAAATCAGCGGCTTTCAAACTATTTGTTAACATGATTCATACTAAGAAGAAGTTGGTGCTGCAACTCAATACTTATTTACATACACTGCAAATGAATGTTAACAAAATTTTATTTATCCTTACAACATGCAGTCCATTCTGATAATTTTTATTCTATTGCGTTTGTTTTAAATGTGTGCAAACAACAAAAATGTCCAACAATACAGAAATTATTAAATTATTTGTGAAATGTAATATTATCCTGTAATTTAAAGTGATGTAAATTTTTAAAATTTATGTTTATTTTTTAAATAATATATTTTATTGATTATGCTACTAGTTGTCCCATTTTCCCCCCTCTATTCCCCTCCGCCCTGCACACCCCCTCCCACCTACATTCCCCCCCTTTAGTTCATGTCCATGGGTCGTACATATAAGTTCTTTGGCTCTACATTTCCTATACTATTCTTAACATCCCCCATCTATCTTCTACCTACAATTTATGCTACTTATTCTCTGTACCTTTCCCTCTTCTCTCCCCCTCCCACTCCCCTGTTGATAACCCTCCATGTGATCTCCATTTCTGTGGTTCTGTTCCTGTTCTACTTGTTTGCTTAGTTTGCTTTTGTTTTTGTTTTAGCTGTGGTTGTTAATAACTGTGAGTTTGCTGTCATTTTTACTGTTTACATTTTTGATCTCCTTTTTCTTAGATAAATCCCTTTAACATTTCATATAATAAGGGCTTCGTGACGATGAACTCCTTTAACTCGACCTTATCTAAGAAGCACTTTATCTGCCCTTCCATTCTAAATGAGAGCTTTGCTGGATAGAGCAATCTTGGATGTAGGTCCTTGCCTTTCATGATTTGGAATACTTCTTTCCAGTCCCTTCCTGCCTGGAAGGTCTCTTTGGAGAAATCAGCTGACAGTCTTATGGGAAGTCCTTTGTAGGTAACTGTCTCCTTTTCTCTTCCTGCTTCTAAGATTCTCTCCTTCTGTTTCATCTTAGGTAATGTAATTATGATGTGACTTGGTGTGTTTCTCCTTGGGTCCAACTTCTTTGGGACTCTCTGAGCTTCCTGGACTTCCTTGGAAGTCTATTTCCTTTGCCAGATTAGGGAATTTCTCCTTCATTATTTGTTCAAATAAGTTTTCAATATTTGCTCTTCCTCTTCTCCTTCTGGTACCCCTATAATTCAGATGTTGGAATGTTTCAAGATGTCCCAGAGGTTCCTAAGCCTCTCCTCATTTTTCCGAATTCTTGTTTCTTCATTCTTTTCTGGTTGGATGTTTCTTTCTTCCTTCTGGTTTACACCGTTGATTTGAGTCCCAGCTTCCTTCTCATCACTATTGGTTCCCTATACATTTTCCTTTGTTTCTCTTAGCATAGCCTTCATTTTTCATCTAGTTTGCAACCAAATTCAACCAATTCTGTGAGCTTCCTGATTACCAGTGTTTTGAACTGTGCATCTGATAGGTTGACTATCTCTTCATTGCTTAGTTGTATTTTTTCTGGAGCTTTGATCTGCCTTTTTTTTGTTGTCTTGGCATGCCTGTTACATAAAGGGGCGGAGCCTTAGATGTCCATCAGGGTGGGGTAATGCTGGTAGATGTGCTGTGATGCTGTATGTGGGGGAGAGGCTGAGAGGGAGCAATGGTTCCCGCTCCACTCTCTGCTGGTTTTCAGTCACTCCCTCCACTACCCACAATCAAACTGGGCCCTTCTGGTGCTGATTCCTGAATGGATGGGTTTGTGTACATTCTAGGCCCCTGTGGGTCTCTCCAATGAACTCTCCTGTGAGGCTGGGAGTTTCTCCTGCTGCCGCCTCAACCCCCACAGATGTTTTCAATCAGAGGTTTGAGGCCTTATTACCCCACACTGGAGCCCTGTGTCGTGTGGTCTGTTTTGCTCCTCCGCTGTTCCTCCCATTTTATCTATGTGCGAATGTGGGGCCACAGGTTCCGCCAGCTACCACCTTGTGGGGCCTACCAGCTGCAGCCTGGCCTGCCCTGTTCCACAATCTGCCACCTCGCTGGATCAGCCAGCTGGATCCACCAGCTGCCGCCTTGCTGTGAGTCCTCTCCGCCCGGCTGCTGGTCTCAGCCCCTCCTACTGGTCTGGATGAATGTTTCTTCTTTATCTCCTTGGTTGTCGGACTTCCATACAGTTCAATTTTCTGTCAGTTCTGGTTGGTTTTTGTTTTTAAATTGTTGTTGTCCTTCTTTTGGTTGTGCAAGGAGGCACAGTGTGTCTACCTACGCCTCCATCTTGGCCAGAAGTCTAGTTAAACTCCACCACAGTTTTTTGATGCACTCATTTACTGATGGGCACTTAGGCTGTTTACAGCACTTGCATGTTATAAATAACACTGCTATGAACATTGGGGTGCAAAGGTTCTTTTGAATTGGTGTTTCAGAATTCTTATGGTATTCCCAGCAGTGGAATTGCTGGATCAAAAGGCAGTTCCATTTTTAGTTTTTTAAGGGAATTCCATACTGTTTTCCACAGTGGCTGCACCAGTCTGCATTCCCACCAACAGTGCACTAGGATTCCCTTTTCTGCATCCTCACCAGCACTTGTTGTTTGCTGATTTGTTCATGATGCCCATTCTGACTGGAGTGAAGTGATATCTCTTTGTGGTTTTAATTTTCATCTCTGTGATGGCTAGTGATGTTGAGCATCCTTTCATATGCCTATGGGCCCTCTGTATGTCCTGCTTGGAGAAGTGTCTGTTCAGGTCATTAGCCCATTTTTTAATTGGATTGTTTGTCTTTCTGGTGTTGAGTCATATGAGTTCATTATATATTCTGTAGATCAAAACCTTGTCCGAGGTATCATTGGCAAATATGTTTTCCCCTACAGTTTTGATTCCTTTTACATTTTGCTGATGTTTTCTTTAGCTATGCAGAAGCTTTTTAATTTGATGTAGTCCCATATGTTTATACTTTCCTTTATTTCCCTTACCCTAAAGGATGTATCGATGAAAATATTGCTGCATGGGATGTCTGAAGTTTTACAGCATATGCTTTCCTCTAGGACTTGTAGTGTCACAGCTTATATATAAGTCTTTTATCCATTTTCAGTTAATCCTGGTATATGGTATAAGTTTGTGGTCTAGTTTCCTTTTTTGCATGTACTATTCCATGTCTCCCAGCACCATTTATCAAAGAGGCTATTTTTACTCCATTTTATGCTTCTGCCCACTTTGTCAAATATTAACTGACCATAGAGACATGTGTTTCTTTTTGGGTTCTCTATTCTGTTCCATTGATCTATGTGTCTGTTCTTATAACAGTACCAGGATGTTTTGATTACAGTGGCCTTGTAGTATAGTTTGATATCAGGTATTGTGATCCCTCATACTTTGTTCTTCTTTCTCAAGATTGCTACAGCTATTTGGGGTCATTTTTGGTTCCATATAAATTTTTGAAACGTTTGCTCTGTATATCTGGAAATATGTCATTGGTATTTTAATAGGGATTACATTGAGTCTATGGATTGCTTTGGGTAGTACTCATGTTTTAATGATGTTGATTCTTCCAATCCATGAACATGGTATATACATCCTTTTGTTTTTATATTTCTTAATTTGTTTATTCAGTGTTCCATAGTTTTGTGAGTATAGGTCTTTTGCCTCCTTGCTCAAGTTTATTCCTAGGTACTGTATTTTTATTATTGCTATAGTAAATGAGATTTTTCCCCTAGTTTCTGTTTCTGATATTTTATTGTTGATATACAAAAATGCCTTTATGTTCTGAATATTAACTTTGTGTCCCACTATTTTGCCAAATTCATGTATTAGGTCAAGTAGTTTTTTTGTAGAGCCTATAGGGTTTTCTATGTACATTATCATATCATCTGCAAATAATGGCAGTTTTACTTCCTCCTTTCCAATTTGCATACCTTTTATTTCTTTTTCTTGTCTGATCACTGTGGTTAAAACTTCAAATACTATGTTGAATAAAAGTGGTGAAAGTGGACATCCTTGCATTGTTCCTCATCTTACAAGGAAAGCTTTTAGTTTTTGCCCATTGAGTATGATGTTGGCTATATGTCTCTCATATGTGGCCTTTATTATGTTGAGGTATGCTCCCTCTATTCCCACTTTGCTGAGTGCTTTTATCATAAATGGGTGCCGTACTTTATCAAATGCTTTTTCAGTGTCTATTGATATGATCATGTGATTTTTGTGTTTCATTTTGTTTATGTGGTGTATTATGTTTGTTGATTTGCTAAATTATACCATCCTTCAATTCCTGATATGAATCCCATTTGATTGTGGTGTATGATCTTTTTAATGTATTGCTGGATCCATTTTGCCAATATTTTGTTGAGGATTTTAGCATCTATGTTCATCAGCAATGTTGGCCTGTGTAGTTTTCTTTCTTTGTTGTGTCTTTACTTGGTTTGGGAATTAGGATAATACTGGCCTCATAAAAAGAGTTTGGTAGTCTTCCCTCTTCTTGAATTTTTTGGAATAGTTTGAGGAGGATGGAGATTAGCTTTTTCCTAAATGTTTGGTGAAATTTGCCTGTGAGGCTGTCTGGTCCAGGGCTTTTGTGTGCTGGCGGTTTTTTGATTACTGCTTCAATTTCTCTAATTGTTACTGGTCTATTCAGGTTTTCTGCTTCTTCTTTACTCAGTTTTGGAAGATTATATGTTTACTCCACACCAGGCACATTGTGGTGAAGCTGTTTCTTCTGTCTGTTCATGATTATAAGTCTTCTCTCCTGCTATTGTCCAGTTGTTTATTCCAGATGATATGCCCACAGTTTAGTTATAATTCCATATTGGTCCTGGGAGGAGGTTAATGTAGCCTCCACTCACTCCCCTGACATCTTGGATCTGTAGGAATTTCTTCATCTGTCTTTCGATTCTAAATAATAGCCTTGCTGGGGAGAGTGATCTTGGATGTAGTTCCTTGCTTTTCACCACTTTAAATATTTTGTGCCAGTCCCTTTTGTCCTGCAAAGTTTCTGTTGAGAAGTCAGCTGACAGTCTTATATGAGCTCTCTGGTAGGAAACTATGTAACAACTTTGCTCTTGCTGCTTTTAAGATTCTCTCTTTGTCTATAACCTTTGCCATTTTAATTTTTATTTATGGTTTCATGGTGTGGGCCTCTTTGGGTTCATCTTGTTTGGGATTCTCTGCATTTCCTGGGCTTGTATGTCTATTTCCTTCATCAGGATAGGGAAGATTTCTATCATTATTACTTCAAATAGGTTTTCAATTCCTTGCCCTGTCTCTTCTTCTTCTGAAAGCCCTATGATGTGAATGTTGGTATGCTTGATATTGTTTGAGAGTCTCCTTAAACTATCCTTATTTTTTTTTTGGATTATTTTTTCTTTTTGCTGTCTGATTGAATGTTTTCTGCTACCCTGTCTTCCCAATCATTGATTTGAATCTCTGCTTTATCTTATTTACTATACATTCCCTCTAAAGTATTTTTCAATTCATAATGGTTCTTTGTAATGATTTGTATGTCTTTTTATGCTGTTAAAGTTCTCATGAAGTTCTTTGAGTATCCTTAAAACCATTGTTGTTTTTTTAATTTATTGATTTTGAGAGAGAGAGAAACATTGATTTGTTTTTCCACTTATTTATGTATTCATTGGTTGATTCTTGTATGTGCCCTGGCCTGGGATTGAACTAGCAACGTTGACGTGTCTAGACAGCACTCTAACCAAATGAGCTACTCTGCCAGGGCACCATGGTTTTTGTTTTTAAAGATTTTATTTATTTTTAGAGAGAGGGGAAGTGAGGGAAAAGGAGAAGGAGAGAAACAATGTGTGGTTGTTTCTTGTGCATCCCCAACTGGGGACCTAGCCCACAACCCAGGCATGTGCCCTGACTGGGAATCAAACTGATGACCCTTTGGTTCGTGGGCAGGCACTCAATCTACTGAGCCACTTCAGCCAGGGCAATGTTTTTGAACTCTGTGTCAGGCAGATTGCTTTCCTCCATTTTATTTAGTTCTTTTTCTGGAGATTCCTCCTGTTCTTTCATTGGGGGCATGTTTCTTTTTCTCCCCATTTTGGCTGTCTTCCTGTGCTTGTTTCTATGTATTAGTAGAGCTGTTCCATCTCCCAGTCTTGGTAGAGTGGCCTTATGGCCTGTAGCATTCAGTGGTGCAGTCCCCCTGGTTACCTAAGCAGGGTGTGCCAGGTGTGACCCTTGTATGTGTTGTTAGTGCCCTCCTGTTGTATTTGAACCTTGATTACTGTTTGGAGGGACTCACCCTAAGGCTGAGTAGTTGTGAATACTGTCCATGACTATAGTGAAGGAGCTGTTGTGTAGGGGGCTGACCCTATGTAGCAGAATTCATTTTAGCAAGGTTCTGGTACCTGCCAAGTCTACATTTTGAGCGTGTCATTTGTGAAGCTGGTTGGGTGGTACTCTGGTGTGGTCTGAAGCTGGCTGCCAAGTGTGTTGGTTCTGGACCCTCTTGAAAGGTTCAAGTCAAAGTCAGCTTCTGCCTCTGCCTCTGCCTCTGCTCTTCCTGGGACCACCTGGGATGAGTCACAAAGTGGTCTGCTGATGTTTGCCACTTCTCCTGGACTTGATAGGTTCCTGAGAGAGGATGAGCTGGGAAGTAAGGTTGACTGCCTCTAGTGCTGGAATAGGGGCCACTTAACAAGAGATACGGAGCATACAGAGACCAGACTCTGCTCATTTGGAGTTTGTGAACCTTTGAGAGATTTTAGAAATGTCTGAAGTATGAGCCAAGTCAGGCTGTTGGTAAGGAAAAGCCACTGGAGGCCACTTGGATGGGCTCAAAAGTTGGGTGGTCAGGGTAACAGGGAATCACTAGGGTAGGGAAAATAGTGTTAATCAGGTTGATGGAGACTCAGCTATGGTAGGTACCTGCCTGAACCTGCAGAGGGAAGGCTAAACAAAAAACAATGGCCTCTGCCAGTACTTCTGTGTGGCAGAAACCTGCCCCTCTAGTCTCCACCCTATAGTCAGATGATCCATTTCCTCTCCATGTGTCCCTGGCACCTTTCAAGCTGCTGCCCAGCACTAGAGCTCAGAGCAAGTGAGTCTCTAAGGAAGTAAGTCCGTGCATGGGAACACCTGGGACTCTAGAGCCCTCCATCTCATTCAACTGCAATCCTTGATGGTTTTTACAGCCAGAAATTATAAGGACTTTTCTTCCTAGGCTGTAACCCTGGGCTGGGGGGCTGCTATGGGGCTGGGACCCCTTGCCAATCATACTCAATGGGCAAAAACTAAAAGTGTTTCCCTTGAGATTGGGAACAAGACAGAGTTGTCCACTTCTACT
The DNA here is from genome assembly GCF_022682495.2 of Desmodus rotundus. Taxonomy (NCBI): domain Eukaryota; kingdom Metazoa; phylum Chordata; class Mammalia; order Chiroptera; family Phyllostomidae; genus Desmodus; species Desmodus rotundus. The sequence continues at coordinate 96,440,802 of NC_071387.1, forward strand.
GCTGTTATTCAACAGCAGTTATAGTACTGCTGTTATAGTACTGGAAGTCCTAGCCACAGCAATGGAGAAATAAAAGGAGGAGAAATAAAAGGCATCCAAATTGAAAAGGAAGAAGTAAAACTGTCACTATTCGCAGATCACATGATACTGTATATAAAAACCCCAAAGGTTCCACAAAAAAACCCTACTAGAACTGATAAATCAATTCAGAAAAGTAGCAGGATACAAAATAAATATCCAGAAATCAGTTGCATTTATATAAACCAATAATGAACCATCAGAAAGGGAAACTAAGAAAACAATCCCATTTATAATTGTATCAAAAAAGAAACCCACCTAGGAGTAAATTTAACCAAGGATATAAAAGACCTGTACTCAGAAAATCATAAGATACTAAAATGGTTTTATAATTCAAAAAAATTGAAGAAGCTACAAATAAGTGGAAGCACATATGCTGTTCATGGATAAGAAGAATTAACATCATTAAAATGTCCATACTAACCAAAGCAATCTATAGATTCAACACAATTACTGTCAATATACCAATGATATATTTCACAGAATTAGAAGAAATATTCCAGAAATATATATGTAAGCACAAAAGACCCAAAATAGCCACAGGAATCTTGGGCGGGGGGGAAGAACAAGGATGGAGGAATCATGCTATCTGCTATCAAACTATACTATCAAACAAGGTCATAGTAATCAAAACAACATGGTAGTAGTATAAAAACAGACATATAGATCAATGGAACAGAATAGAAAGCCCAGAATAAACCCACAATTTTATGGTCAATTAATATTTCAGAGAGAAAAAAATGGCCCAAAGGAAAGAACAGATCAAAGCTCCAGAAAAAATATAACTAAGTGACGAAGAGATAGCCAACCTATCAGATGCACAGTTCAAAACAATGGAAATCAGGATGCTCACAGAATTGGTTGAATATGGTTGCAAATTAGATGAAAAAATGAAGACTATGCTAAGTGAAATGAAGGAAAATATACAGGGAACCAACAGTGATGGGAAGGAAACCAGGACTCAAATCAATGGTGTGGGCCAGAAGGAAGAAAGAAACATTCAACTGGAACAAAATGAAGAAACAAGAATTCAGAAAAATGAGGAGAGGCTTAGGAACCTCTGGGACAACTTTAAACATTCCACCATGAGTCATAGGGGTGCCAGGAGAAGAAGAGGAAGAGCAAGAAATTGAAAACTTATTTGAACAAATAATTGTGGAAGAAGGCCTTGAGAAATGAATTGTTCTCATGCACGGGTCTGGCGAAATGAAGCAGGACAAGGAAAGAGTTGTTCACCCTGACATGACTGGCAAGCTGGCATGCAGGCTTATCTTGGAGTCATGTTGCCAAGAACTGAACAATCTTGCTTGTTCCTTGGAGTTCACTAGAGGCATGGAACAGCCTTGCTTATGTATACACTTGAGCATAAACTAGCTGGGAGTGTACGTGATTGATGACAGTTGCTTCTTGCTTTGAATGCATTGCTATCCACCCTCATTCTTTTCCTGCTTAATAAATATGATGAGAAAACCCAGCTTGGGGCTCTTCAGCCTGATGCTGCTGAGTCTTCTGCTTCTCATCTTATCATCCAGATCAGCAACCAGTCTTTGTCCGCCACCCTTCACACTGCAACAAATAATGAAGAACTTCCCTAATCAGGCAAAGTAAATAGACTTCCAGGAAGTCCAGGAAGCTCAAAGAGTCCCAAAGAAGTTGGACCCAAGGAGGAACACACCAAGGCACATCATAATTATATTACCCAAGATTAAACAGAAGGAGAGAATCTTAGAAGCAGCAAGAGAAAAGAACAGGGTTACCTACAAAGGACTTCCCATAAGACTGTCAGCTGATTTCTTCAAAGAGACCTTCCAGGCAAGAAGGGGCTGGAAAGAAGTATTCCAAGTCATGAAAGGCAAGGACCTACATCCAAGATTGCTCTATCCAGCAAAGCTCTCATTTAGAATGGAAGGGCAGATAAAGTGCTTCTTAGATAAGGTCGAGTTAAAGGAGTTCATCGTCACGAAGCCCTTATTATATGAAATGTTAAAGGGATTTATCTAAGAAAAAGGAGATCAAAAATGTAAACAGTAAAAATGACAGCAAACTCACAGTTATTAACAACCGAACCTAAAACAAAAACGAAAACAAAAACAAAAGCAAACTAAGCAAACAAGTAGAACAGGAACAGAACCACAGAAATGGAGATCACATGGAGGGTTATCAGCCAGCTGTGGGTGGAGAGAAAGGGGGAAAAGGTACAGAGAATAAGTAGCATAAATGGTAGGTAGAAAATAGACAGGGGGAGGTTAAGAATAGTATAGGAACTGTAGAAGCCAAAGAACTTATATATATGACCCATGGACATGAAGTAAAGGTGGGGAAAGCGGGTGGGAGGGGGTGCGCAGGGTGGAGGGGAATATAAGGGGGGGAATGGGACAACTGTAATAGCATAATCAATAAAATATATTTTAAAAATAAAATAAAATACTCTGTCCTGTACTTTAAAAAAAAGATTAAAAAAAGTTTGACAAAGCAGGCAAGAAAATACAATGCGATAAAGATAGTCTATTCGTTAAATGGTATTAGGAAAATTGAACAGATATGTGCAAAAAAATGAAATCAGACCACCTTGTTACACCATACAAAAAAATAAACTCAAAATAAAGGCTTAAATGCAAGACTCAAAACCATAAAAATTGTAGAAGAAAAAAATCCTAGAAGAAAACATAGGCAATAAAATCTCAGTCATACCTCAGATATATCTTGCAGCAATACCTTTTTCTGATATATCTCCTCAGGCAAGGAAAACAAAAGAAAAAATAAACAAATGGGACTACATCAAACTAAAAAGGTTTTGTACTGCAAAGTAAACCATCAACAAAATAAAAAGACAACCTGCTAAATATATGGGAGAATATATTCACCAATGATACATCAGAAAAGGGGTTAATATTCAAAATTTATAAAGAACTTCTACAACTCAAAATCAAACAAACAAAAAAGAAACAATCTTAAAAATGAACAAAGGACCTGAATAGACACTTCCTCAAGAACATGTACAGATGGCCATAGACATATGAAAAGTTGGTCAAAATTGCTAATCATCAGAGAAATGCAAATTTAAAACCACAGTAAGATACCACGCACCTGTCAGAATGGCAATCATCAATTAACCAACAAACAAGTGTTGGAGAGGATGTGGAGAAAAGGAAACCCCTGAGCACTGTTGGTGGGAATGAACACTGGTACAGCCACTGTGAAAAACAGTATGGAGATCCCTCAAATAATTAAAAGTGAAACTGCCGAAAGACCCAGCAATTCCACTTCTGGGAATATATCCAAAGACAACTGAGACACTGATTCAAAAGAATATATGAACCCCTGTGTTCATTGCAACATTATTTACAACAGCTCAGATTTGGAAGCCGCCCAATTGCCCATCAGTAGATGAGTGGATAAAAAAGCAGTGGTACGTTTACACAGTGAAGTACTGCTTGGCCATAAAAAAGAAGGAAATCTTACTTTTCCAACAGCATGGATGGACCTGGAGAGCATTATGCTAAGTGAAATCAGCCAGTCAGAGAAAGACGTGTACCATATGATTTCACTTATATGTGGAATCTAACAAACAAAATAAACTAACAAACAAAATAGAAACAGACTCATAGACACAGAAAACAGACTGACAGCAGTCAGAGTGTTACCAGTACACAGTCTGTTGGGAGCACAGGGGAGACTCCCCTATCAACCAAGATGGCAGCAGGGAGAGGTCCTTACACTGAGCACAGGGAAAAGCTAAAAATATCAATGGATAGGGCCCAAGCAGGAAAAGCTAACAATGTAATTGGAGAGGATAAAGCCTTTCATCCCGGTACCAGATTGGGGGTGGGACCAGGGGAAGGCGAGCACATCTGTCATAGAAGTCAAAATAGTACTGTGGGGTGCTGGACCAAAGAGGCCCGTCAGTCTAGACTGGGAAAAGAAGGGATTGGTTGGGAGGTGCACTAGATGGGGACTAAAACTGCTAAGCAGCTGCCTGTGGACTCCAAAGGACTGTACTTTAAGTTGGAGCAGGAACTCTGGACACTGGCTTATGTCTTCACCTCACTGAAAAGATGGACTTTGAGATAGGAGTTTGCCATTCTCCCAGATTGTGCAGCACCTGAATAAAATCTCTTTCCTTTTGCACCAGTATCTGCCTCACAAGTTTATCTTTTGTGGTGGCAGGCAGCCAGACCCTTGCTTTGTTTGTTTGGTTACAAGAGGCGAGGGATGTTGGGGGGCTGGATGAAAAAAAAATGAAGGGATTAAGCAAAAATAAAAAACCCAACAAAAACAACAACCCATAGACATAGACAACAGTGTGGTGATTACCAGAGAGGAGGGGAGTGGAGGGAGGTAGAAGAGGAGTAACGGGGGAAATAAATGGTGACGGAAGAAGACGTGAATTGTGGTGGTGACTGCACAGTACAATATACAGATGATGTATTATGTAATTGTACAACTGAAACCTGTATAATTTTACTAACTAATGCTACTCCAATAAATTCAATAAAAATAAAAAATTGAAAAAAAATCATGTATTTACCCTATTTTTAGTTATAGACACATGGCCTATAATCCTCCCATGGGCTGGACCTGGCTTCTGCCCAGCAAGTGGTCTCAGGGTGCTAGGAGAGCAAGGTGGCTGTTGCAAGGCTTCTGAAGACTCAAGCTCTGGAATTCACACCATGTGCTTTCTCTGCGTTTTATTGGCCAAGGCAAGTCACAGGCAGTTGTAGGCAAGGGATGGATAAGGACTCTACCTCAGTGCCTGGGCACAAAAGGCATTAGTTGAGGGACATTTCAAGCTGTGGTAAGAGATTTTACACAACAGACTGGGAGATGTGGAAAGAGGAAGGAAAACCTTGTATATAGAGTCCTAGAAATAACTGGGCTGTCGCTGCAAGTGCACTGGTTCCCTTGCACCCTGAGCACTCTGGGAAAATAGGGTCTACTTACACGGCTGCAAAGCTCAGTCATCACGCATCCTGGGCCATCCTGCTCTCTCAGCCAGACAAGGAAAATGCAGGGAGAGTCAAAAAGAGGAGGAAAAGAAATACCTACTGCAACGTGGTAGGGGTGGGAAGCCATAATGATGTTATAAATCTCCCCTGCAAAATCCACATATTAACATATCCATATACTGCTCTGTGTGGGCTGTTTCCACTTTGTTTCCACTTTCTTTAAAGTAGATATTCTCAAATTCTACTCACTAGGAAGTTCTGGTAGCTCTCAGGTTCTTATAGTTTCCAGGGCAATACTGCCTCTGCTTTGGGTCTGTCCTTTTAAAAATGTTCTGCAGGAATTTATAACTTGTTCATGTTCTTTTTTTTTTTTGAAAGAACACCTCTTCATTAATAGTTTTTCAAAAGCTGTTCACCATAATTTCCTTTGTAATGAGATGGTGGGCTTGGGGTGCTTTGCCCATTATATTGGGTCATATACTGGCAGAATGGGGATGCGGGACTATAAATATGCACCATTTTACACTTACACGAAAGTGTGTATTTGGTAAGAAAACTGAAATTCATAGTACTTTGAGTAGTCCTAAAGGACTTCCTGGTAATAAAAAATGCTGTAACTACACAATAATCGATGCCACATTAGCTACTTATTACTTTGTATTAAGATCACATTAGTAAAAAGTCCCACCGTGTGCACCACAAAACCTCCGGTGCCTTTTACCATCCCTAATGCAGGCGGGGCCCGCAGTGCATATTTTGTAAGCCAAACGTTGACCAGCGTTATCATCATCCTCACAGGCAGAGGTGGGAGAATAACACACGGATCACCAGGAAACACATCGTGACAGGAACGATGCCTGATCCTACCATCTAGACATGTGGTTTCGGGGTTCCTGTTTCCATTTGTGAGAGACAGAGAAAGAGAGAGGCGTGTTGTAGACAGCCCCAGCGTTTGGGTTTGGAAAAGATCTTAGCAGTCAGCATCCGGTCTTTCCCATCAACACAGCACTCCTCTCGGAGTCCGTGGGAGGGGTGGCTCTCCGAACTTGTGCAAGTGAGGTAACCCTCTTCTACACCAGCCCTCTGATCACTTCTTTTTAAGTTTAGTCCATTTTGTTCTTAAAGTTGTAAAAATATTTAATAGAAATCTGCCTCCTATAATTTCTACCTCTGGACCCTGTTCTGTGTTTGACACCAGAGAGACCAAACCTATTCTCTTCCACACAACACTCATTCAAGTAATTGAATTCCCCCCATTGTTGAATATATGACAAAAATTGATTGAGTTTTTAGTGCAAACCCAAAGGAAAAATTACCTTGAGTAATGATGTCACAACATGTGGAAGGTATAGGGACTATACGTCTCATGGTTTTGAACTTTGTGGTTGAAGACAGTGAGAGCTGACAGATTAGGCAGGCATTTGTCAACAGTATTAATTACGAACTTTGAAATCCTGGCCAGTGCAAGTTCATCACAGCATCTTGCAAATATGATCCAAGTCTTTTCAGTACTGATTTGATGGTACTTAACCACAGTACATAGAGAGTGGTTTTTCATTAGCTCTGGCGGATGTGGCTCAGTGCATTGAGCACCGGCTTGTGGACGGAAAGGTTACCAGTTTGATTCCTTGTCAGGGCACATGAGTGGGCTACAGGCCAGGTCCCCAGTTGGGGGCCTGGGAGAGGCAACTGATGTATCTCTCACACATCAATGTTTCTCTCTCTCTCTTTCTCCCTCCTTTCCCCTCTCTAAAAATAAATAAAATATTTTTTAAAAACAAAGAATGGTTTTCATTAGAAATTACTGGCATAATAGAGCAAACTTGAAAGGAAAGGTATTGTGGGACTGTTAAAACTCATGATCTTCCCCACGCTACCCCACCCCCATTTTGTGGACTACCTCCCCACTGTGTCTGAACTCCGAAGTGGAATTTGGGGCTGCTGCAAAGGAATTAGGGTCTTAACAGCATTAGAGGAGCCCAGAGATGGCCACTCCCATCCTCATGGGGGGATGGTTAAGTGATGTGTTTAAAACCATAAACAGTAAACCATGAAAACTTGGGGTGAACTGTAATTTGCTGAGTAAAAGAAATTTACAGCTGACTGAAAACTTGAAAAATGGAGTACGGTGCGTAGCAGTCCTTTTGTCGGTCCTCGTTGAGTTTTAGAAAAACAATCTATTATTTCTGGTAGCTTTTTTTCTGAGAATAAAAAATGCACCGGCATCAAAACCATGAAAAATGAAATAAAATACACCCAGTGCAGCACCTCCAAAATCACTGGCCTGCATCTTCCCCTCCCTTCTGCCAGGATGTCTTACTCTGCCCTCCAAAGGTTGTCAGAATACTCGGGAGGCATTGGCGGGATTCCTCGGTGTCAATTGCAGGTGGTGGATTTCCAGCAGCAGCCAGGGGCAAGGTGCACAGAGTTGCCCTTGCACTCCCTCCTCCGCTGCACGAACAGTCGCACCACTGTTAGGCGATTCCGAAGCGGTAGCCTGCTTCCAGCCTGGGGGTGGAGGCGGATAGAGGGGGCCGGGGGCTGGGGAGGCGCTGCTGGGGGAAAGCCCAGCAGGTCCCCGCAGTTCACTTGCCTGTGCGCGCCAGAGGGTGGCACCCCAGGCTCTACCGAGGGGACAGGAGGAAGGGAGAGAGCTATGGAGTGAAGTTAAATCTGCTCTCGAGCTTGCAGCTGTTTTGGAGCCCACCCCCACCCCTTTACGGAATCAGTGAGCCTCTGCTAGACTAGATGCTGCCAAGTTGAAAATCTCTAAGACGAAAAAAGGCTTGCAAGGGTTATTCAAGATCGCAGGCATTGACCCTCCAGGTCTCAGGTAATCCGGCCACTGGGTGGTGGTACTTGGGGGTGGGCGTCCAGCCACTGTGGGTGAGCCAGCATCTGACCTGTTCCTTCGTGCTGGGTTTTGCATTTGCTGTACTCGTGGGACTCGGTGAAGGATGCCCTGAGGTTGATCTCTATCGTTGGCATTCCGCACACCTCCCTGCACGCGCGGAACGCTGGAATCACCAATCCACCGGCCGCCTGGGCCTTCTATGTGTGGCTGCAGCCCCGGGCCCGGGAAAGGTTGTGCTCTCGGCGGCCCAAGCCCAGACCCATGTTGTAGCGGACATGGCGACAGGGTGGTGGCCCGCCACCAGGCGCCACCAGTCCCTTCTCTGACGCTGCAGCTGGAGCGGAGGATGGTGCGGTGAGCGCGGGCCTCTGGAGCCAGGATCCCGACGAGGCTGACGAGGTGTGCGCCATGCTGTCGCTAAGGAGCGCATGCAGCGCTGCGTCCTGTCCCTGTAGGCTGACCGCTGGCGCAGCCTCTCCGGCCTCGGCGGGACCCCCTCAACTAAGTGGGCTCCCTGGGAACGCACCCCACGGCTCGGTGCCACCCAAGGTCTTCCTCTGACAGCAGTGATTCAGATTCCCAATGATTTTGAAAAACTGTCGTGCTGAGTGAAAAAAAAAAATTGAAGCACAAAAATCAAACACCTGTAGGCAGAGGTTCAGCTTAGGGAGCGATAGGTCTCCAGTGAGGCGGAACCTCCCGGGCTCTGCCAGGAAACGCATGGCAGAAAGGGAGCCTGCACGGGGGGCTGGCTCCGCAAAGCATCATCTCGGCTGTTTCCCCCAAGACCTGAGGCACCCCAACCGCAGGACAGTGCGCGGAAAACATTTTCACCAATCGCAACTGTTTTCTTCCCTCTAGAAGTGCAAATACCACGTTTCATAAAGAAATAAAGGGAGGCGAAGGCTCTTCCAAGACTTGCCTAAGGGTAGGGAGGCGGGCTGGGCAATGCACTGCGTGCACTAAGTGGGTTTAGGAATTTGGAGAGACAACCCCGAGAGACGACGACATCAGTGCTACTGGCGAGTGCCTCGGACTTCCCGTGTCAGAGATCCCCGTGGCCCTTTCGATCCCAGCCAGCCTTCCCGCCCTCCCGCTCCCTAGGTAGTGGAGGAGGCACCTCTCCGCGCCGCTGGTGTCAGCAAGAGCGCCCTCTGTGACCTGAGCAGAGAGCTTTCGCCCAACTCCCTTCTCACGCTACTCCTCCTCTAGGTCCCACTGGTTTCGGGAGGACCTCTGGAGCTGCGGCACTGGGCGGAAAGGGCCCGCAGTCACCAGCGCGGGGCCCCTAGTCCCTGCTCCCCGGCACAGCCTGGGTGACGTATACAGACGCCTTCAAGCCGACCTCCTGGATGTTTGCCAAATAAGAGCGCTTAACGCCTTAGCCTTAGCGGAAGACGCTGGGGCGGTGGAGCTGCAGGGGAGCTTATGGAGCTGCACCGGGAGTGCTCCCGCTTCCTTCTAAGCATTTCTTTTCTGGCCCCTGCCTGCCTCGCTCAGCCCCACAGAGAGCGCGGAGCATCTCCGCAATTGAGAGGCTTGGGCTCCCAGCCCTTGCAGCCGGTTGCGTGGCTGGTTCCCGGTGCCACGCTGAGCCGCTACTGAGCAGAGTTCGCCTGCGGCCGCCTCCTTAAATCCCGAGCCAACGCTCCAAGCGACAGTAAGGATGGACCTCCGGCCTCTGCATCCAGGCCCCTTTCCTTTCCCTCCCACAGCGAAGTCCACCCGCTACGCTCCCCCACAAAGAACACCTTACCCTTTGCTTGGGACGCACTGAAATATGCACTGAGACTTTAATCTGGGGTTGTATTTCACGGGGCCCTTCTATATCTGCTTACACACAAAAACTAACCGAGCTGCCCAGATGGCGTGACAGCACCGAGTGTTACCAGCAGTGTTGGCGGTGAAATTGGACCTCTATTCTTGAGAGGGCAAAGAAAGATTTCAGAACCAAGAACTCAAATGATAAAAGTTTATTTAGAAAGTTACAGAGGTAGTAGAAGTGAGCCAACTGGGATGCAAAGGCTCAGGACACGAGTTACAGAAGCAAAAGAAGGCCCTTGGGGCCCTGCCCAGCTCAGTAGGTTACAGTGTGTCGCCATACGCCAAGGTTGCGGGTTCAGTCTCCGTCGGGGCACATACAACAGTCAGCCAATGAATACATAGATAAGTGGAACAACAAATCAGTGTCTCTCTCTCTCAACATAATAAATATGTATTTTTTAAGGCTTTTGGAGTTTAGGAGAGGGAAAGGCAAAGGTAACATGCCCTGAGGGAAGAGTAGCGGCATGAGAAAGGCTGGCACTTGCTCCCCACAGGGAGAGAGGGCTGGGAGTTTAGGGGAGGTTGCAGGGGAAGATCTCAACAGAACATTCATCAGCTTCATGCTGATGCACCAAAATGATATTTATGCCCCTGGCTTCATTAGTCCTTGAGTGTGGTTGGCATAAAGGCACTAACTGGATTTTTGTTATCTACCTCCCTGAGTAGGGTGATTTAAGCTGTTTACCTTCTGGTTGGGGAGGAGAAGTGTAAACCATTTATTCTTAAGTGTCCTTGGATAGGGAAGATAAGATCTTGCAATTTACTAGATGGCTGTAAAATGCTTGGCAGTTTACCTATCCATCTCAGTTTCCGTATTCTGCTTGTCCTGGTTTACATGTCTCACAAGGACTCTCTCTTCTCTGTTGAGGGGTGAGGGCTAGGGTGGTCCCTAAACTGAGTTTCTTTAGTCTGTCTAGCCCTGGCACTACAGACTAAGATGTCCCTGCTCCCTAACGACGTTGCCACCACTCCGGAGCTGCGATTTCTCAAAGCAGGGGAAGAGGTGGAGGGGGACAGCACTGGGAAGACAGGTGGGGGCCTGGCTAGAGAAGCACCAGAGACTTGCAGGAAAGAGAGGGGGTGGGGCCAAAGATTCCAAGGAGGAGAGGTATGCAGGACTAAGGGGCAAAGGGTACTGCACTCCCCATAGTGCTCTCCATGTACACTCAAACCCATGGTTGCATGCACTAGCCTCAAGGCACGATTCCCTGAGCACCAAAATCTTCAGTATCCCAATTCGGTGGAGGCACTGCCCTCTCTCCCACATGCAGGCCCTGGCTCTTCTCAATCCATTTTTAAAAATTATATGTTATTGATTATGCTATTATAGTTGTCCCAAGTTCTCCCCTTTTTCACCTTCCACCCAGCACCACCCCCCTCCCCACAACTCCCTCAGGCCATCCCCACACTGTTGTCCATGTCCATGTGTCATGTATATAAGTTCTTTGGGTACTTGATTTCCTGTGCTGTACTTTACATCCCCGTGACTATTCTGTAACTACCAATTTGTACTTCTTAATCTCTTCATCTTTTTGCCCATCCATCCACTCGACCCCCTCCCATCTGGCAACCATCAAAACATTCTTTGTGTCTATGATTCTGTTTCTGTTCTGCTTGATTGGTTATTTTGTTTTTTAGATTCACTTGTTGATAGATATTGCCATATTATTGTTCATATTTTTGATCTTCTTAAAGAAGATCCTTTAACATTTCATAAAATACTGGTTTGGTGGTGGTCAACTTCTTTAGCTTTTTGTTGTCTGAGAAACTCTTTGTCTGTCCTTCAATTCTAAATGATAGCTTTGTTGGGTAATCTTGGTTGTAGGTCCTTGTTTTTTATCACTGAATATTTCTTGCCCATCCCTTCTAGCCTGCAGAGTTTCTGTTGAGAAATCAGCTGACAGTCTTATGGGGGCTCCCTTGCAGATAACTAACTGATTTTCTCTTGCTGCTTTTAAAATTCTCTCTTTGTCTTTAACCTTTGCCATTTTAATTATGATGTGTCTTGGTGTGGGCCTCTTTGTGTTCATCCTGTTTGGGATTCTCTGAGCTTCCTGGACTTGTATATCTATTTCCTTCATCAAGTTAGAGAAGTTTTTTGTCATTGTTTTTTCAAATAGTTTGCCAATTACTTGCTCTCTCTTGTAACTGGGCAGTCTGGGGTCCGGTCGCTTGCTGCCATGTGTAAGCATAACATGAAGATTTGTGAGAAAGGAAAGAGGTTTTCATTAACAGGGCATCCACTGTTTCGGGGGGTTGAGAGCATTCCTGTTTTAATCTAACCTTTCCCACAAAGCATAGAAATTTCCATGTTCCCAAGAGGACTGAAATTCAAATCCATTTCCTGAAGCTTCCCATTATTGTTTATCTGTCCTTTTGGAGTTCATAGTATCTACACAAATGGGTCTCCATGTTTAGGCGTTTTCTTTTTGGGGGTGTGCATATGTGGATTCCAGAGTCACCACTGTCCCTCAGCAGCTTTTTCTCTCCCGCAGGATCTGTGATGCACTGCTAGATCAATCGAGTCGTGTAGGGGAAGCTCTACCTGTGGGGCCCCAACACCCAAGGCTGCCTGGGCCCCTGGGGTCAAGGAACATTCCCAGCACATGCCTCCATGCTGTGTTCCCAGCCTCCGTGCACTGCTCTCAGAGTGAGAAAATGGAAGCACTCCAGGACCCATGTGGTGTGTCACCCAGTATCGCAAGGGCAGACGCCCAGCAAGGCACACATCCTAGCGTGGGCCTTCACCTCTGCACCTGGCTTCTGTCTGTGTGAGGCTTAAGCCCCAAGTGGGCCCAGCATCTGTGGGTCACCAACCAGGGGCACAAGGCAAGGAAGACCGAGGCTTCTGCATGTGCTCTGTTTTGAAGTCCCCTCCCAAAAGCCCACATGCTGGGGAGTGTCCATCTATTCAACCAATGTGGGCCAACGTTGGCCACATTTGTTACAGTTGTCTTTGCCCCTCTTCCAGCTGCCATCTTGTGGAAAGGGGCAGAAGTTTCCCAGTCGCGCACAAGTGCACAAGCCTCTCTGCCTGGGTGGGGTGCCTGGCCCCTGCTGTGGCTTGCTGACCTCCACCATACACATGTATTTTGACCTTTTCAGCCCAGAGTACAACCCTGAGCAGACTGAGTACAACCTCCCTCTGGCTGGGCCACAAGCTGCTTGGCTGCCAGGGCTGTGCACGCTGACTGTTTACTGTAGCCTCAAGCAGCAGCCTCCTCCTGCAGACCCTTCTCTGCTGGGTCACTCTGCTTCTTTGTTGGGGCAACACACACTGGTTTGTTTACAGTTGCCTCCTCTGAGGCAACAGCCATGCTGTTTTGATTACTATGGCTTCATAGTATATGGCATGAGGTGGCACGAGCACTTTCTGCGGTAATGACAATGCCTCGTTTTTTGATAAGTTGGTGGTTACATTGGTGTCTGTTATAGATTGAATGCTGTGTCCCCCCAATTCATATCTGGAAGCCCTAATCCCCACATGATGGTATTTGGAGGTGGAAACTTTGGGAGGTAATTTGGTTTAGATGAGGTCATAAGGGTGGGGCCCTTATGACAGGATTAGTGCCTTATAAGAAGAGGAAGGGAAGAGACACCAGAGCTCACTCTGTCTAGGATATGAGGACACAGCAGGAAGGCAGGGTCTGTAAACCAGAAAGAGAAATGGCACCCTGATTGTAGTCTCCCGGCTTCCAGACCTGTGAGAAATAAATGTCTGCTGTTTAAGCCTCCCAATTTATGGTATTTTCTCATAGCAGCCCAAATTGCCTAATAAAGTATCTAACATAGGTAAATTATATGTAAGCTGTGCACCTAAAATGATTGTAGTCTATGCACTTTACCTTTAGTCTGTGTTATACTTCAAATAAACACACACGCACACATATGACATCACTTCCAATAGTGCATCCCTCCCTATACTTGGTTCACCGCCATCTATCTGATCCTTGGCACCAGAGCCAGAATCCATTAAATATGTGTTGAGTGAACCAATGACCCATGATGCCTGTCTCCTGAATATATTCTTTTTATCTGTATATGGGTTTGTCTCCTGAACCATGAGACACTAGCTCTATGAGGCCCAGGATTATTTCATCTTGCTTACTGAACACTATCCATAGGGCAAGGGTTAGTCAAAATTAGACGAGTTGAAAAAAACTGCAATAAATTAGAATGTGCAAACCTTGGACTGACTCTGACCATCTGGCAAAAACTGGATCCTCTCTTACCCTTAGAATGACCAGTGGATCAAACTTTGACAAGAGATGGATAAATGTGCATGGTCCTGACATCCAGTGTTCCAGAAATGCGCTTAAGATGTTCAATATCCCAGCTGTACCTGATAAGGTCCACATTAGGTCTGAGGTTTGCATAGGTTAGGTCTGTCCATAGACTGAGAAAAGAAAGGAAATACATGTACATATATGTCAGTGCATGCTGGGGTGAATGGAGCATGAGTGTGTATGCATGTGTGGGTAGGGGCAGATATGTGTGCTCAGGTGTTTGTGTACCTGAGTGTGTTTGCATACCTTTGCAGGAGTGTGTGTAAGTAAAAGCTGGCAGGGGAAAGAGAGTTGTTCTAACCACCGATTCTGTTTCAAGAGGGAGAGAGTATTGGGAAGGTGTAACTCCAGCTGCCATGACTTAATTGGGTCACATTCTCCTTTTACTCCCAGAATGTAGTACAGTTTTTGACATGTAGTAACCACCCAGGAAATTTTACTAACAAAAAACATCTAAGTGATTTTTTCTAACAAGTAACCTTGCTAAGTTCAAGTTCAGCTCTGGTTATCTTTTCTTGAAGCATCACAAATTGCCTAAGCTTGTTTCCTTTCTCTTTTTGGGCCAGAATAAAAGGTATTAGTCCTGTTATAAAATTAGAATGGAGCTCCAAGATGATGGGGGGATAAGTGGAAGCTACGCTAACTTCCTCCCAGAGCCAATCTGGAAATACACCTAAATTCTAGAGAAATCATCTTTTTTTTTTCTTGGAAAGCTTTTACTTCTTTTTTAAAAAAATATATTTGATTGAGCCCTGGCTGGTATAGCTCAGTGGATTGAGCATGGGCTGTGAACCAAAGGGTCGCCACTTCGATTGCTGGTCAGGACACATGCCTGGGTTGCAGGCTGGGTCCCCAGTGGGGGCCATGTGAGAGGCAACCACACATTGATGTTCCTCTCTCTCTCTTTCTCCCTCCCTCCCCCTCTCTCTAAAAATAAATAAATCAATAAAAACCTTTAAAATATATATTTTATTAATTATGCTATTACAGTTGTCCCATTTCCCCCCCTTTATTCCCCTCCACCCTGCACACCTTCTCCCACTGACATTCCCCCCCCCATTCATGTCCATGGGTCATACTTATAAGTTTTTTGGCTTCTACATTTCCTATACTATTCTTAACCTCCCCCTGTCTATTTTCTACCTACCATTTATGCTACTTATTCTCTGTACCTTTTCCCTCTCTCTCCCCATCCCACTCCCCTACTGATAACCCTCCATGTGATCTCCATTTCTGTGATTCTGTTCCTGTTCTAGTTGTTTGCTTAGTTTGCTTTTGTTTTAGGTTCAGTTGTTAATAACTGTGAGTTTACTGTCATTTTACTGTTCATATTTTTTATCTTCTTTTTCTTAGATAAGTCCCTTTAACATTTCATATAATAAGGGCTTGGTGATGATGAACTCCTTTAACTTGACCTTATCTGGGAAGCACTTTATCTGCCCTTCCATTTCAAATGATAGTTTTGCTGGATAGAGTAATCTTGGATGTAGGTCCTTGCCTTTCATGACTTGGAATACTTCTTTCCAGCCCCTTCTTGCCTGCAAAGTTTCTTTTGAGAAATCAGCTGATAGTCTTATGGGCACTCCTTTGTAGGTAACTGTCTCCTTTTTTCTTGCTGCTTTTAAGATTCTCTCCTTATCTTTAATTTTGGCTAATGTAATTATGATGTGCCTTGGTGTGTTCCCCCTTGGGTCCAACTTCTTTGGGACTCTCTAGAGAAATCATCTTAAATAACCAACTGGACACTAGCTGGAGAGAAGCCTTATAATCACAGACAGACAAAGAAAACACTTCACCACAACATGACTGGTCGGAAGCATGGAGGAGACATGAGAGAGCTGGCTGACCTTCCGTGGGTGGCCGCTGAAGTGCCAGAGTGATATTTCAGCAGATGGACCCCCCCCCCCCCGGAAGTGTGGGATCTAAACTCCAAGCTGGATTCCCCAGTGTACAGTGCCAGAGCTGGAAAGGAACCCAGATAACATCCAGCTGTGAAAAGCAGCAGGGTTTCTGTTGGCCAGGGAGAGATGATTGGAGTTGCAGAGAGCCTCTTAAAGGGCCAATGCACAAAATTTCATTTGCAACCACTTACCCTGGGCTCCAGCAAAGGGAAGGCAGAGTGGACTATAGACACTTGAGGAAAGCCTGGGGTTAGTGGCTCTGGGAAGAGAACTGAAGGAACAGCCACCAGGGTCCCTGTGCTGAGTCATTCCCCATACCACAGGATTCATCTCTCTCTGGCACAGCACTCCTCTCTGAATGGCATCAGCCTAAGGGGAATCTATACCCCCAGTCACAGGAATTACTCTGCCCCACCCTGTGGTGTTTAAACCTGGTTGCTGATTACAGCTTGATTAGATTAACAGCCAATCAGTTTGATGACTGATTATTTTAAAAGCTAAAGCAGAAAACCCAAAGAAGCAGCCAAAGTGAGAAGACAAAAAACAGACCCCGAATGAAAGAACAAGTGAATTCTCCAGAAGATCTAGAAGAAATTCAGACAAGCAATTTATCAGATAGAAAGTTTAAAGTAATGATTATAAGGATACTCAACAGCATGAAAAATAACATAGAAACCCTAAGAAAGGATCACTCAGAAATAAAGAATGTAATATCTGAAATAAATAACACACTAGAAGGAATAAACAGTAGGTTAGATGAGGCAGAGGATTGAATCAGTGTTTTGGAAGACAAGGTAGAAAAATACAATCAGGCAGAGCAGCAAAAAGAAAAGAGGATTTAAAAGAATGAGGAGAGCTTAAGAAACATCTTAGATAACAAGAAGTGTAACAACATCTGCATCATGGGAACACCAGAAGGAGAAGAGAGTGAGCAAAGGATCGAGAACCTATTTGAAGAAATAATGACCTAAAATTTCTCTAATCTGTTGAAGGAAAAGGTGGCACAAGTCCAGGAAGCTCAGAGAGTCCTAAACAAGTTAGACAGAGACACATCATAATTAAAATGACAAGGCTTAAAGATAAGGAGAGAACCCTAAAAGCTGCAAGAGAAAAGCAAGTAGCTTCCTACAAGGGAACACCAATTAGACTCTCACCCGATTACTCATCAGAAACATTTTAGGCCAGAAGGGATTAGTGTGAAATATTCAAGGTGATGAAAAGCAAGGACCTCCAACTAAGACTACTTTACCCAGTGAGGCTGTCATTTAAAATCGAAGGAGAAATAAGGAGCTTCTCAGACAAGATAAAGCTAAAGGAGTGTGTTAACACCAAACCAGTACTGCAACAAATGTTAAAAGGCTTGCTTTAAGAAAAAGAAGAAAAAGAGAAAGAAAAAAAAAACAGAAGAAAAGAGTCTAAGAATAAAATTGTACTACATATGTATCTATCAATAATCATCTTAAATGTAAATGGATATTAAATGCTCCAACCAAAAGACAGGGTAGCTGAATGGATAAGAAAACCCATATATATGCTGCCTCCAAGAGACCTAACTCAGATCACAAGATATATACAGACTAAAAGTAAAAGTTGGAAAAAAATATTTCATACAAATGGAAAATTTAAAAAAGTTGGGGTACCAATACTTATATCTGACAAAATAGATTTTAAAACAAAGTAAGAGAAAAGAAAGACACTACATAATGATAAAGGGAACAATCCAAAAAGAGGGCATAACCCTAGTAAACAATTATGCACCCAACATAGGAGCACCTAGATGTGTAAAGCGAATCTTGATGAACATAAAAGGAGAGATCAACAGAAATACAGTCATAGTTGGGGATTTTATACCGCACTGACTTCAATGGATAGATCTTCCAGGCAGAAAATCAACAAGGAGACAGCAGCCTTAAATGACACACTACATCAAATGGATTTATTTGATATCTTCAGAGCATTTCACCCCACAGTAGGAGAATATATATACTTTTCAAGTGTACATGGAATGTTTTCTAGGAAAGACTTCCCATAGATGCCAGGACACAAAACAAGTCTCAATAAATTTAAGAAGATTGAAATCATATCAAGCATCTTCTCTGATCACAATGCTATGAAACTAGAAATCAATCACAAGAAGAGCATTGAAAAATATACAAAGACATGGAAGCTAAATAACATATTATTAAACAATGAATGCATCAACAATGAGATCAAGGAAGAAATTTAAAGATACCTTGAAACAAATGAAAATGAGGAGACAACAATCCAAAATCTGTGGGACACTGGGAAAGCAATCCTAAGAGGGAAATTCATGGCATTGCAGGCCTATCTCCAAAAAAATTAAAAAGAAAAGACAGAAAAAGAAAAAGCTCAAATAAACAATCTGACTTCACATATAAAGGAGCTTGGAAAACAACAACAACAACAACAACAACAACAAATAAAGCCCAAAGTGAGCAGAAGGAAGGTAATAATTAAGATCAGAGCAGAAATAAATGAAACAGAGCCTTGAAAATGATACAAAAGATCAGTGAATCTAAGAGCTGGTTCTTTGAAAAGGTAAACAAGATTGGCAAACCTTTAACCAGACTCATCAAGAAAAAACAAAAGAGAAAGGACCCAAATAAATGAAATCAAAGATGAAAGAAGAGAAATAACAACTGAAACTAAAGAAATACAAAGGATTGTAAGAAAATATTATGAACAAATGCTAACAAACTGGACAACCTGGACAAAATGGATAAATTCCTAGAAATATACAATCTTCCAAAAATTAATCAGGGAGAATCAGAGAATCTGAATAGATAGACTACACCTAATGAAATTGAAGCAGTAATCAAAAAACTCCCCCAAAACAAAAGCCCTGGACTGCATGGCTTCACAGGTGAATTTCACCAAACATTCTGAGAAGAATTAACATCTGTGCTTCTCAAACTATTTCATAAAATTCAAGAGGAGGAAAGACTCCCAAACTCATTTCACAAGGCCAACATTATCCTAATTCCAAAACCAGATGAAGACATTACAAAGAAAGAAAATTATCGGCCAATATCATTGATGAACATAGATGCTAAAATCTTTGACAAAATATTAGCAAACCAAATATAGCAATGCCCCAAAAAGGTCATAGACCATAATCAAGTGGAATTTATTTTGGGAATGCAAGAATGGTCAACATTTCAATAATCAAATCAATAATGTGATTCACCACATAAACAAAATGAAGGGGGAAAAAACACATGATTATATTAATAAATGTAGAAAAAGCTTTTGATAAAATCCAGCACTGATTTAAGATAAAAACTCTCAGCAAAGTGGGAATAGAGGGAACGTATCTAAAGGTGAGAAAGGCCATATATGACAAAACCACTACCAGCATCATACTCAATGGGCAAAAACTACAAGTGTTCCACTTACCATTGGGAACAAAACAGGGATGTCCACTTTCACATTTCTTCGACATAGTACTGGAAGTCCTAGCCACAGCAATCAGACCACAAGAAGAAATAAAAGGCATCCAAATTGGAAAGGAAGAAGTAAAATTGTCTTGATTTGCAGATGACATGATACTGTACATAGAGAACAAAAGTTCTACCAAGGAACTACCAGAATTGACAAATGAATTCAAGAAAGTAGCAGGATACAAAATTAACATTCAGAAATCAGTTGCATTTTTATATGCCAGTAATGAACTAACAGAAAGGGAAATTAAGAAAACAGTCCCATTTACAATTGCTTCAAAAAGAATAAAATACCTAGGAATAAACCAAAACCAGGATGTAAAAGACCTGTACTCAGAAAATTATAAGACACTAAGAAAGAAATTGAAGAAGATACAAATAAGTGGAAGCATATACCGTGTTGCGGGATAGGACGAATTAATATTAAAATGTCCATTCTACCTAAAGGAATCTATAGATTCAGTGTAATTCCTATCAAGCTTCCAATGATGCATTTCACAGAACCAGAACAAATATTATGAAAATTTTGAAATAAATTTCAAAAATTTATATGGAACCACAAAAGGCCCAACAAAGCAACAGCGATCTTGAGAAAAAAGAACAAATGGAGGAATCACGCTACCGATTATCAAACTATACTACAAGACTATAGTAATCCAAACAGCCTGGTGCTGGCATAAAAACAGACACATAAATCGATGGAACAGAATAGAGAGCCCAGAAATAAACCCACACCTTTACAGTCAATTAATATTAGACAGAGGAAGCAAGTACATACAATGGGCTAAAGATAGTTTATTCAATAAATGTGTTGTGAAAATCAGACAGGTACATGGAGAAAAATGAAGCTAGACCACCTTCTTACACACAAGAATAAATTCAAAATAGATCAAAGACTTAAATGTTAGACCCAAACCATAAAAATCCTAGGGGGAAACATAGGCAGCAAAATCTCGGACATTGATCATAACAATATTTTATCAGACACATCTCCCCAGGCAAGTAAAACAAAAGAAAAAAAATAAACAAATGGGACTACATCAAACTAAAAAGGTTTTGCACAGCAAAGGAAATCATCAACAAAATAAAAAGACAACACACAGAATGGAAGAACATATTCATCGATACATCTGATAAGGGGTTAATATCCAAAATTTATAAAAACTTATAAAACTCAACACCAAAAAAGCAAACAACCCAATTTAAAAATGGGCAAAGGGCCTGAATAGACATTTCTACAAAGAGGACATACACATAGCCAATAGACATATAAAAAGATGCTCAGCGTCACTAATCATCAGAGAAATGCAAATTAAAAGCACACGGAGATACCATCTCACACCCGTCAGAATGACTATCACCAATAAATCAACAACCAACATGTGTTGGAGAGGATGTGGAGAAAGGGGACTGCTTTTGCACTGTTGGTGGGAGTGTAGACTGGGGCAGCCACTGTGAAAAGCAGTATGGAGATATCTCAAAAAATTGAAAGTGAATCTGCCTTTTGACCCAGTGATCCCACTTCTGGGAAAACATTACTTTGAAAGAACATAAACACCCCTGTGTTCATTGCAGCATTATTTATAATTCCTAAGATATGGAAGCAGCCCAAGTGTCCATCAATAGATGAGTGTATGAAACAACTATGGGACATTTACACAGTGGAATTCTACTCAGGCATAAAGAAGAAAATTTACCCTTTGCAGTAGTATGGTTGGACCTGGAAGACAGTGTGCTAAGTGAAATAAGCCAATCGAAGAAAGACAAATACCATATGATTTCACTCACATATGAAATCTAATGAACAAACTAAACTAAAAAGGAAAATACAGACAGACTCACAGATAGAGAGCTGGATGACAGCTAAGTGGGGAGGTTAGGTGGTGGAAGCGTTGAGCAAAAAGGAAAAGGACTCATGGACATGGACAACAGTGTGGTGAGTGGGGGGAGGGGGTATGAGGGGACTAAATGATAATGGAAACAAATATAACAAAAATACACTTTTTAAAGATTTTATTTATTTTTAGAGGGGAAGGGAAGGAAACATCAATGTGTGTTTGCCTCTCACGCACCCCCACTTGGGAACCTGGCTCACAACCGAGGCATGTGCCTTAGACTGGGAAGTGAACTGGTGACCCTTTAGTTTGCAGTCCAGAACTTAATCCACTGAACCACACCAACCTGGGCAAAAAATATTTTTAAAAAGACGTTCCCATTACTACAGAAAGTGCTCATGCCACCTCATGCCATTCTCCACACTCTATTCTAAGTTAACCATTCTTTTGACCTCCATCATCATAGATTAATTTTGCCTCTTATTGATCTTCATATAAGTAGAGTCATCCAATATGTAATCTTTTGTGTCTGACATCTTTCACTCCACATATTCTCTTTGAACACTTTCCTTACTGATGTGTGTATGAGAAGTTTGTTCTTTTCGACTGCTGTATAGAAGTCTATTCTGTGTATCAGTCATAATTTCTTTTTCCATCCTACTGTTGATGGACATTAGGGTTATTGCCAGTTTGGAACTATTACCTATGAGGGGTTTTGAAGAATAAATAAGAGCTTTTCTGGTGGAACTTGATAGGGCAGCCATCAAATAAAATCTACAAATGGCCTGACCCAGGAACAACAAAGCAGTGGATATGGGTTCATTTTGCTTGCAAAGGCACACCTGATGTTGGACTCTATTGTGATGAGGAGTTGACATTGACATTCTGGAGCCTCCAGATCTCTGTAGGGGTTGAGGGCCCACCCAGACATTTGTTTGGCTGGCAACAGATAGTCTAGGAGAAAATGAAGCATAACTAACATCCTCAAGGTCAAAGGGTCAGGCATGCTCTGGATTCTCTCCAGAGATCCTCTTCAAGTGATTCTGTCATTCTCTGACTTAAACAATTTTTTTCTCTGCTTCCTTCCAAAAATGATTTGATGTGGCTTCTGTTACATGTTACAAATATAAAGAAAAACAACAGAAAAACAGATTAAAAATGATAAAACCTACTAGGGAAATATAGATTGGAGTTGTGGAATGCAGAAACTACTGAGAGTAAGGAGGAGTAAAGCAAATAACTAGGTAATTGCATATTGAACTTCCTACAAGGCAAGGCAACAAGAGAAATGGGATGATTTCCATAGCTTATTAGTTCTTCAAGAGTACTTGGAGAGGACCCAGGGTGGTGGAGTGAGTAGAAGTTACACTAACCTCCTCCCAGGACCAACCTGGAATTACAGCTAAATTGTGGAGAAATCATCCAGAACAAACAACTGAACGATAGCAATAGAGAAGCCTTATAACCACAGACAGACAGAAGAATCAGATTCAATACAATGTGACTGGTAGAGAGTGCAGTAGAGACTCGAGAGGGTTTAGGGGGCACCCAGGGGCAGCAGCTGAAGTGCTGGAGGGACATTTAAGTGGCCAGTTGGATCATCCTGAGAAGTATGGGGTCTAAACCCTAAGCTGGGATCCCCAGCCTAGAGCACAAGAGCCCAGCAAGTACACAGATAACATCCAACTGTGAAAAGCGGCAGGGTTGCTCTCTGCCAGGGACAGATGGCTGGAGACACAAAGAGCTGTTTAAAAGGCCAATGCACAAATTTCCATTTGCAGCCACTTACCCTGGGCTCTGGCAAAGGGCAGGGGCCCAGAGTGGACTAGACACACTGGAGGAGACACTGGGGATGGAGGTTTTGGGGGAGAGAACTGAGAGAGTAGCCACCAGGATCCTGGTGCTGAGTCATCCCCCATACTGCAGCAGCCATCTTGCTCAGGCAGACCACTCCCCTCCAAGTGGCAGGTGTGGGTTTGTTTCCTGGGCTGTGTGGTTTTGTTCTGGCAGCACCTGCACAACAGCATATAAGATGTGGTGGGTAGAGTAACCCTCAGTCAACCAGCTGGAGGGAAGGACCCACCAAAGAAAGACCCAACAACAATAAAAACCCAAAGACATACAGAGAGCCAACATAAACAGCATTAAGGGCATCCCAAGAGCAACAAGTTCAAGAGATCAAGGAGAGTGCATCACTGAATCACACAGGTCTCCTACCATAGAAGTTCACACCACAAAGACAAGGAGTCAAAGCAGATCAATTTAAGAAACAGAAGCAAACAAGAAGTGTCACCCCTAAAATGGGGAGACAAAGAAACAACCTCCAACTGAAAGGAAAGGAGGAATCCCCAGAAAGAGTGCTAAATGAA
The DNA here is from genome assembly GCF_022682495.2 of Desmodus rotundus. Lineage (NCBI taxonomy): Eukaryota > Metazoa > Chordata > Mammalia > Chiroptera > Phyllostomidae > Desmodus > Desmodus rotundus. The sequence continues at coordinate 96,464,356 of NC_071387.1, forward strand.
ATAGAGGCAAGTAAACTATCAGATATCGAGTTCAAAACAATGATTATAAGGAAGCTCACTAAGTTCAGTGAGAATTACCAAAACACTACAGAGAAGCTACAAGAAACTTACTGTGAACTACATCAGTTTGAAAAAACACATAAAAACTATCAATAAGAGCCAGGAAGAAATGAAGAATACAATTTCTGAGTTGAAGAACACAGTAGAAGAATCAAAAGCAGGCTAGATGAGGCAGAGGATCATGGTAATCAGCAAGCTGGAGGACAAGGTAGAAAATTCCAAGAACAAGCAAGAAAAGGAAAAATTATTTGAACAAATAATGAAGGAGAACTTCCCTAGTCTGGCAAAGGAAATAGACTTCCAGGAAGTCCAAGAGCTCAGAGAGTCCCAAAGAAGCTGGACCCAAGGAGGAACACACCAAGGCACATCATAATTACATTACCTAAGATTAAACAGGAGAGAATCCTAGAAGCAGCAAGAAAAAAGGACACAGTTACCTACAAATGACTTCCCATAAGACTGTCAGCTGATTTCTCAAAAGAGACCTTCCAGGCAAGAAGGGGCTGGCAAGAAGTATTCCAAGTCATGAAAGGCAAGGACCTACATCCAAGATTGCTCTATCCAGCAAAGCTATCATTTAGAATGGAAAGGCAGATAAAGTGCTTCTCAGATAAGGTCAAGTTAAAGGAGTTCATCATCACCAAGCCCTTATTATATGAAATGTTAAAGGGAGTTACCTAAGAAAAAGAAGATAAAAAATATGAACAGTAAAAATGACAGCAAACTCACAGTTAGTAACAACCACACCTAAAACCAAAACAAAAGCAAACTAAGAAAACAAGTAGAACAGAAACAGAACCACAGAAATGGAGATCACATGGAGAGTTATCAATAGGGGATTGGGAGGGGAAGAGATAGGGGAAACGTACAAAGAATAAATAACATAAATGATAGGTGGAAAATAGACAGGGGGAGGGTAAGAATAGTGTAGGAAATGTAGAAGCCAAAGAACTTATAAGTATGACCCATGGACATGAACTATAGGGGGGAAATGTGGGAGGGAGGGGGTGGGTAGGATGGAGTTGAGTGAAGGGGCAGAAATGGGACAACTGTAATAGCATAATCAATAAACATATCAAAAAAAGAAAAGAAAATGAAAAATTACTCAAAAAGATCAAAAAGAGGTTAAGGGAACTTCAGGACAACATGAAACATAATAATATCCGTATAACTGGGATACCAATTAGGAACAAGGGATAGAAAACCTTTTTGAACAAGTAATGATGGAAAACATCCCTAATTTGATGAGAGAAAAAGTCACACAAATCCAGGAAACACAGTCCCAATCAAAAGGAACCCAAAGAGGCTCACTCCAAGCCACATCATAATTGAAATGGTAAAATTCAAAGACAAAGAGAGAATCTTAAAGGCAGCAAGGGAGCAACAGGAAGAAACATACAAGGGAACTCCAATAAGGCTAGCAGCTGACTTCTCAAAAGAAACACTCCAAGCCAGAAGGGAATGGCAAGAAATATTCTAAGTAATGAAGAGCAAAGGCCTGCAACCCAGACTATTCTACCGAGCAAGGCTCTCCTTTAAAATGGAAGACAACATAAAGATGAAAGAAGGCTGAAAGAATACACCTTGACCAAACAAATACTGTAAGATATGCTAAACGGACTGCTTTAAGAAGATGAAGAGAAAGAGTGTGAGAGAGAGGAACACAGGTACGAAGGAAGTAAAATGGCAATGAATAAGTACCTATCAATAATAACCTTAAATTTAAATGGATTAAATGCTCCAATCAAAAGACATAGGGTAGCTGAATGGATGATAAAACATGACCTGCTCATATGCTCCCTTCAAGAGACCCACTTCAGAAAAAAAGTGCTACATAAACCGAAAGTGAGGGGTTGGAAAAAAATACTCCAAGCAAATGGACAGGAATAAAAAGCCAGGGTAACATTCCTATATCAGACAAAATAGACTTCAAAACAAAGGCCATAAAAAGAGACCCAGAAGGACACTTCATAATACTCAGGAGAAGAATCCATCAAGAAGACATAAACATTGTAAATATATATGCACCCAACATAGGAGTACCCAAATATATAAGGAAAATCTTGGAGGACTTCAAGAAAGATAGAGGTATCAATACACTTATAGTAGGGGATTTTAATACCCCATTGTCAACATTGGACAGGTCTTCCAAACAAAATATCAACAAGGATATTGTGGCATTGAACAACACACTAGATCAAATGGCCTTAACTGACATGTATAGAACATTTCATCCCAAAGAAGCAAAATACACATTCTTTTCAAATGCACATGGAATATATTCAAAGATAGACCACATGTTAGGACACAACACAAGCCTCAACAAATTCAGGAAAATTGAAATCATATCAAGCATTTTCTCAGACCACAAGAGCCTGAAACTAGAAATCAACCTTAAGGAAAAAACTCAAAAAATTCAAATTCATGGAGACTGAATAGCATGCTATTAAACAATGAATAGGTTGATAATGGGATCAAGGAAGAAATAAAAAAGTTTCTGGAAACAAATGAAAATGAAATCACATCCCCAAACCTATGGGACACAGCAAAGGCAGTCCTGAGAAGGAAGTTCATAGCAATACAGGCCTACCTAGGAAAGATAGAAACATTTCAAATAAACAACCTAACACTACATCTATAAGAACTGGAGGAACAACAACAAACAAAGCCCAAATCAAGTAGAAGGAAAGAAATAATCAAGATCAGAGCAGAATTAAATGACATAGAGAATAAAAGAACAGTTCAAAGAATCAATCCAGGAGCTGGTTCTTTGAAAAGATAAACAAAATTGAAAAGCCTTTAACCAGACTCATCAAGAAAAAAAGAGAGAGGACCCAAATAAATAAAATCAGAAATGAAAGAGTACAGACTACAACTGATACTACAGAAATACAAAGGATTGTAAGAAATTATTATGAACAACCATATGCAAAGAAATTTGAAAACCTGGATAAAATGAACAAATTTCTAGAAACATAAAATCTTCCAAAAGTAAATCAAGGAAGCAGAAAGGCAGAACAGACCAATAACAGCTAGTGAAATTGAAGCAGTAATTAAAAACTCCCAGCACACAAAAGCCCTGGACCTGACAGTTTCACAGGAGAATTTTACAAAACATTTAAGGAAGAGCTAACCCCAATCCTTTTCAAACCATTCCAAAAAATCCAAGAAGAGGGAAGACTCCCTAACTCTTTTTATGAGGCCAGCATCATCCTAATTCCTAAACCAGATAAATACACAACAAAGAAAGAAAACTGCAGGCCAATATTGTTAATGAACATAGAGGCTAAAATCCTCAACAAATATGGGCAAACTGCATCCAACAATACATTAGAAAGATCATATACTATGAACAACTGGGATTCATCCCAGGGATCAAGGATGGTACAATATACACAAATCAATAAATTAATACATCATGTAAACAAAAGGAAAGACAAAAATCACATGATCATATCAACAAATGCAGAAAAAGCATTTGATAAGGTACAGCACCCATTTATGATAAAAGGAGGAGTAGAGGGAGCATTCCTCACCATAAGAAAACCCATATACAAGAAACCTACAGCCAACATCATACTCAATGAGCAAAACTAAAAGCTTTCCCACTAAGATAGGGAACAAGACAAGGATATCCACTTTCACCATTTCTATTCAGCATAGTATTGGAAGTTCTAGGCCATAGCAGTCAGAGAAGAAAAAGAAATAGAAGGCATCCAAATTGGAAAAGGAGAAGTAAAACTGTCATTGTTTGCAAATGACATGATAGTGTACATAGAAAACCCTATAGACTCCACCAAAAAACTACTCATTCTAGTAAGTGAATTGGGCAAAACAGCAGGATACAAAGTCAATACTCGAAGTCAAAGTCATTTTTGTATACCAACAATGAATTACCAAAAACAGAAATTGAGGGAAAAAGCCCATTTGCTATAGTAACTAGAAAAATAAAGTACCAAGGAATAAACCTTACCAAGGAAGTAAAGGACCTGTACTCAGAAAACTATACAACACTGAAGAAAGAAATTAAGGAAGACACAAATAAATGGAAGCATGTACTATGTTCATGGATTGGAAGAATTAACATCATCAAAATGTCCATACTACCCAAAGCAATTCATAGATTCAACACAATCCCTATTAAAAATACCAATGACATATTTCACAGATATAGAACAAACATTTCAAAAATTTATATGGAACCATAAATGACCCCAAATAGTCTCAGCAATTTTGAGAAAGAAGAACAAAGTAGGAGGGATCATAATACCTGATATCAAACTATACTACAAGGCTACTGTAATCCAAACAGTCTAATACTCTCATAAGAATAGACACATAGATCAATGGAACAGAATAGAGAGCCCAGAAATAAACCCAAGTCTCTGTGGTCAATTAATATTTGACAAAGGCAGCAGCAGCATAAAATGGAGTAAAAATAGCCTCTTCAACAGATGGTGTTGGGAGATCTGGACAGCTGCATACCAAAAAAATGAAACTCGATCACCAACTTACCCCATACACAAAAATAAATTCAAGATGGATAAAACACTCACAAAATCTTTTCTAAATTTTATTTATTTATTTATTTATTTATTTGACAAAGGGGAAGGGAGGGAGAAAGAGAGAGAGAGAAACATCAATGTGTGGTTGCCTCTCACGCACTCCCTATTGGGGACCTGGCCTGCAACCTGGGCTTGTGGTCTGACTGGGGATCAAACCAGTGACCCTTTGGTTTGCAAGCCAGTGCTCAATCCACTAAGCCACACCATAAAAAAATTTTTTTAACGATGGATAAAAGACTTATATATAAGTTGTGACACCATAAAAGTCCTAGAGGAGAGCATAGGCAGGAAAATTTCAGATATTCCATGCAGCAATATTTTCACCTATATGTCCCCCTAGAGCAAGGGATTTAAAGGAAAGAATAAACAAATGGGATTACTTCAAATTTAAAAGCTTCTGGATGACTAAAGAAAACATCAGCAAAATGAAAAGGGAACCAACTGTATTGGAAAATATATTTGCCAATGATACCTTGAACAAAGATTTTACCTAAAAATATATTAAAAAGTCACACAACTCCACACCAGGAAGGCAAACAATCCAATTAAAAAATGGGCTATGAACCTGAACAGACACTTCTCCAAGCAGGACATACAGAGGGCCCATAGGCATATGAAAGGATACTCAACATCTCTAGCCATCAGAGAGATGAAAATTAAAACCACAATCAAATACCACTTCACTCTGGTCAGAATGAGCATCATGAACAAATCAGCAAACAACAGTGCTGGTGAGGATGCAGAAAAGGGAACCCTAGTGCACTGTTGGTGGGAATGCAGACTGGTGCAGCCACTGTAGAAAACACTATGGAATTTCCTCAAAAACCTAAAAATGGAACTGCCTTTTGACCTGGCAATTCCACTGCTGGGGTTATACCCTAAGAGTCTTGAAACACCAATTCAAAAGAACCTATGCACCCCAATGTTCATAGCAGCACAATTTACAATAGCCAAGTGCTGAAAACAGCCTAAGTGCCCATCAGGAAATGAATGGATCAAAAAACTGTGGTGTATTTACACAATGGAATACTATGCAGCAGAAAGAAAGAAGGAACTCCTACCCTTTGCATCAGCATGGATGGAACTGAAGAGTATTGTGCTAAGTGAAATAAGCCAGGTGGCAAAAGACAAATACCATATGATCTCACCCATATGTGGAATTTAATCAACAAAACAAACAAGTGAGCAAAATAGAACCAGAGACATGGAAATAAAGAACAAACTGAGAGTGACCAGATGGAAGGAGGGAGGGAGATAAGGGAGAAAAGAAGGGGAAGGGTCAGGTCAAGGAACTTGTATAAAGGACCCATAGACAAAGACAATAGTGGGGAGGATTGAATGTGGGAGGTGGTGGTAGGTAGGGCAGGGGAGAGTAATGGGGGGAAAGGGGATGACAGTAACTGAACAAAAATAAAAATAAGTAAATATAAATAAAATAAAAGAGCACTTGGAGAAAATAATTGCAAGATTTACTAATGTTAATCATTTTTTTCTAGACATTTTTGTCTAAGCCATCCTTTCCAATAAATTCTATACATCAGATAAATTCTATACAAAGCAAAGCATGGGACATAAGTGGTGTTACGTAACAGTTAAGAGCACTGGCCGCAAATGCTGATTCCACTACTGGCTGGTTGTGTGACCTTAGGTAAGTTACTTAGTCCTGTGAGTCACAGTTTTTCCTTAACATTTAAGGGTTGATAATACAGATTCCATGAGGTTATTGTGAGAAGAAAATGAGATAGCACAGGGTCTGGCGAGTATTCGGTACAAGCTAAATTTTAATAGTACTTCTGAAATGTCTATAAGGCAATTTTAACTTTTTAAAGCACTTTTCTACCTGCATTAATCTATTATAAAACTGGTTCCAGGAGGTTAAGGGGCTTAATGGAGACCACTCAGCCAATTTGCGCCAGTGGCTGATCTCCTTCCCTTGATGACTGGGGGTTTAACAATCCTGAAGGTGTGTATATATAGACAAGTCATTAAATTAGCAGGAATAGGCTGCTCGAGTTGATGAAAATGTCCCAAATTAATCCTAGATTGTTTTCTCTACAATGATAGGTGCTCATTTCTCTGTTACTTTTGGCTTGAGGGTACATGAGAATTGAGGCTAATTTGGCCTGAAATAGAAACAGCAAAGTTAGGATTTAAACCCAGACCCTAAATGCCATAGCCCATGCTTGTAACCACGGTGCATACTGGTAAGTTCGGCATCTGACCTGGTGATCAGTGTCTCAGCTGGCGCTCTTCCTCCAGGTGCTGTCCAGCTACCAATCAACAACCTGGGAGGAGCACCCATTGTTACCATATGTTGGTACAACAGGACCCTTCCAGGTGATGGGTTCCCAAAGGTCCCTTCTTTCTTGGTCACCCTCCCTCTGCCCAGCTCTGCCCCCAGTGTCTGGTCTTCCTTCTTCCTGCACCTGCATAATCAAGGCCAGGGGACCTTCTTCCCTGGCTCTGTGAAGGGCAGTCGCAGTGACTTCACAGTCCTGTGTGGGACTACGGTTAAGCCTCTTTGTTCCCTCAGAGCATCTGAAAACTGAAAAAGCCATACTGATCATGGCAGAGCTTTATGTAGTCAACCAGACACTTATGAAGTGCTGTGTGCCAGGCATTGGGGATACAACAGAAATAAGATAGACAAGATTCCTTCCCTCATGAATAACGATGATGATAATGATAGCTAACATATATTGAGCACTTACTATGTTCTAGGCTAAGCCTTTATAAGAGTTGGTCTTTTAAGCCTCACAAAAATTTCACTAGATAGGTACTACTATTACTCTCATTTCAGAAGGAATCTGAGGCATGGAGAGGCTACATAAGTTGTCCAAGGGCACACAACTAACAAGTGATAGAACCAAGCCTTGGACTGAGGCAGTTTGCCTGCAGTCCCTGTCCCTTTAACTACTAACTACACCAAACCAACAATTCATCCTCGTGGGACGAATCCTGAAGAAGTACACAAATAAAATAGATACTTCTATTAGTGATAACTACATTCAATAGAGAAAGTAAGAGAAAATCAGGGTGATGGTGTAAAGGATAACCGGGGGTATGTGTGGTGTTCTGACAGGAATGCACACAAAGTTGCCAAAGACCCTCCTCCCCCATAGCACAGAGCATACAGAGGGCTGGGCAGGGGCACTTCTGTGTGTGCCCAGCACTCAGCCTGGTTCAAAGCTGGCACGAACTGTTAGGAATGGGAAGGAGGGAGGAGGAGAAGGGGCAAGAGAGGGAGGGAGGGAGGGATCTCTGACAGGTGCCTCCACACGCACACCTGCCAGTGTTTGGCCAGCTGTGCTGACTTAGAATGAACCCTACAAAGGGGTCAGGTAGACCATGGGAGGAATCCTTCACCACTCACCAGCTGCCTAACCTTGAATAAAGTCATTCTCTGATTCTGCATTTTCCTTCTTGGAAGAACGAATTGGGAGGGGAGGGCAGATCACGTACATCACACACACACAGTACATAACGTGCTGGGCTCTGGGCCAAGCCCTGTCACACATTGGGCGCTGATGCTGTCCTCACTTTACACGTGAGCCCCAAACCTCACTGGTTACCCGGTGTCCCGGTGGCAGAGGTGAATAAGTGACAGGCCACCCTCTAGAGGCAGCTCAGGAATTTGTGGGGAGTTCTTGGTCACAAGGGAGGCGGAGCAGGACAGTTGGGCACTCAGACTTGTCCCACATCCTGCACAACATTTAATTGCACTGCTAGCCATCCATGAAGCTAAAGAAATCTTATTGACAATGACTGACCTGAGCCTAGAACCTACCCCATCCGGTGTCATGATAGGAGGAATTACTTACTATTGCACTGACTGATAAAGTCCACCACTTTGCAAGAACACTTATTTCCTAGTTTCTCCACCATAATTTGTCTTGGTGTGTTATCTTTGTTTAAATTAAGGCTATCACTTGATCTGCTATTATCCCAACTCTGTTTTTATTCAAGTGTCCTCCTATCTTCACTTTCATTTCCTGGGTGTTAAAGAACTCACATCATCCAGATCTGGAAAACAAAAGCTAAATTTAATTCTGGCTCAGGCCAGGGAGAAATGCAAGCAGAAGTGTTGCTTCTTGTTAAACAGAGGGCAAGACTGGGTTATTACAGGGCTTGGTGGAAACATGGAGTTTAGGCACTCTTGAGTTAGAATAGTGTTCCAATAAGCTCACAGCCAAGTGGGAAGTGTGAGCAAAGAATTAACACCTGGCCTGAGCTGAGAAGATTCTGTTGCATTGAAAAAACCACACAGTTAAAAAAATAAAAAATAAAAAGCCTCTTTCCCTACCCAAGGAGCCTCCGCTAAAGCACGAGTGGGCAACTGAGGGTATGGCCTCTCTGGGGTGACTCGACCCAGACACATCCCTCAGGCAAGGTGGACAATTCTACTTTCACACATTTTGTATCTAAACTCCTTCCTTTAATTCATATTAAATTGATACAAACATCTGCTTGCTTCAAGATGTCTTCTACTTTGGTATATCCATATTTTGAAATACATATTATTTTATTATAAAAGCAATTTCCTTTGATGTCTCCTTTACATTACAGTGAGGCATCACACCGAATTGTTTGGAAAGTATGTGATTAACTCTTACACGGTGTGGTGTACACTGTGCCAGTCACTGTTGCAAGTATCACCTCATTCGATCCTCTCACCAATTCTATGAGGTGACTTCAATTATCATCATCCTCATTTTACTTAGGAGAAAACCAAGGCACAGAGAGGTAAAGTGATTTGTCTGGGGTCACACAGGAAGTAGTGGATCAGGGGTTTGATATCCGCACTCATAGCCACTCTGCTGGCCTTCATCTCAGGTGAAGAAAATTACCCAGGGACCCCCATTTCAGGATATTAAGGGGGCTTTCCAAGATGTTTCTTGAAAAAAAAGTAGCATTGGATGTGATGGGGGTCAGGAGGAACGTAATATGTTGATATCCTTTCCCCATACTCTTCACTCCATATTCTGCCACCACAGTCCTGAATCTGAGCCACAGCTGGGGTGGGAGTGAAGGTCAGTTGTGTGCCATGACCCCAACGCCAGAAGGGACATGTGGCAGAGGGCAGGAGGGGGACAGGAGGAGTGGGCCAAGTAAGGCCATCATGTCCCTGCTGGCCATGTTCCCATGGACTGTTTATGCCCAGACCTTGCCTCCTCCTCCCTGGGGGGCAGGGAATCTCCTCTGTGGAAAACACCCAGCTGGGCGAGCCCCAGTGAGAGGGAGAAGGCTGGGGGGGCTGGGACTCACGAGACTCTGTCCGCTCTCATGACTAGTGTTTGCTGGACTGGGTTCTGGGAAAGGGCCAGATTGCATCAGACTGGGCCTGAGGGGCTGGAGCCAGACTTCAAGCTGAGGAAGAGACGTGGCCTTATAAGTCAGATCCAGTAAGTTGGGAGGTGCCAGGAAACCAGACACAAACAAAGATTTAAAAGGCGAGAGAGAGAGGAGAGAGAGAGAGAGAGAGAGAGAGAGAGAGAGAGAGAGAGAGAGAGAGAAAGTCAGACGTGATGGCTTCTTTCCCCAGAGCAGGCAGCTCGTCACGGCAGCCCCCAGGCCCACAGGACGAAGACCCCAACCTGGATGAGTACGACCTCTACAGCCTGGCTCATTCTTACCTGGGTAAGGCCTGGCCCTGACACCTTTCAGGTCCTCCCACTTCTGACCCCCACCCCCACCCTGAAACTAGTATCCCCTCTTTGGATTTCTCCCCACCCTTCACCCTTCCCAACCTGTCCTCTTGACCCTGCATCCACTGAGCACTGTCCTATTCAGCGCTGGGGCCTCACACATGCCTAGAATATTGGAGCAACAACAGATCATCTGGAGGACCCTCTTTCCTCAGACAGGGAAATAGAGACCATGACTGCCCCAAAGCTATGTGGTGACAGCCCCCAGCCTCCCTACTCCAACCTGAGCTCTTTCCACCTCCACCCGCACTCCCAACCCTGCCTCTCCTTTGTGGCTTCTCGTCATGCCTCCAGCCACCTAACTTGGGCCCTTGCCTCGGTTCCCAGGAGTGGGAGGCCGGAAAGGTCGCACCAAGAGAGAAGCTGCTGCCAACACCAACCGCCTCAGCCCCGGTGGGCACGAGAGGAAGCTGGTGACCAAGCTCCAGAATATGGAGCGGAAAAAGCGAGGGGCACAGCCCTGAGACAGAGCTGGAGGTAAGGAGTCCAGAGAGCCAGTGGAGGTCCCTCTGCCTTGAAAGGACAGGACTGGATGCTTGTGGTTGGGTGGGGAGGAGGGATTAGAGAACTGGTGTCTCAGCGTGGAATGAAATGAGACATACGTTTGACTCTGAGTTTCCCAGTGACCAGAGCCAAGGTGGAAATATAGACCCTTTCCTCCTAGAGGGGGAAACTGAGGCCCAGAGAGATTAGGATCTTTCTCTGGAGTCACAGAACAAGTGAGTAGGAAAGGCAGGATTACCAGGCCTCCAGCCCTTTCAACAACTGCTTTCCTTTCCCAGATGCAGCCAGAGCATGCACACCTCATAGCAATGGTGGCAGGACCACGGAGGAATCAGCATCTGGAGCAGGATCCAGGCCTATCTGCCTCCCGCCCCATCCCAAGGACTTACCCCACAGGACTGAGGCTCTGAGGGGTCACCAAGGAAGCACCCCCAGCTCCATAAAAAGGGCAAAATAGGGAGCAAGAGGCAGGGAATGGAGAGGCAAAGTCATGAAGGTACCCCCAAAAGAAAGATGCTGAAGAAACCGGAGCTCCCTGGGGTGGCAGTGACAATAAAGTACAGCAGCAGCAGCTGCATGCATTTCTGTCTTCTCTGTAGTTTTGTTTGTGAGTGGCTCTGCATGTGTCTGCATGTGCTGGAACAAATGAGCATCTTTTGTTAGTGTTTGTATCTGGTTATGTTCTGGGAGTTTCAGACTTTGTAGGGGCCTGTAGAGGTGAGTGTGTGTTTGTTTTGGTTTGGTTTGGGCATGCATGCGTTCTGGTGCATACATTGTTTGTGGTCTCTTCTGGGGTGCAAGGGCATTCCTCTGCTCCTTTTTAATGCTGCTCATGAAACAACCCCTCCCCAGCTCCTCTTCATCCTGGGAATAACAATCTAGTTGATTATTTTGTATTCAGATAAAACCACCTTTTTAAAAAAAGACTTTATTTACTTATTTAGAAGGAGGGGGAGGGAGGAAGAAAGAGAGGGAGAGAAACATCAATCAGTTGCCTCTTGCACACCCCCAACTGGGGACTAGGCCTGCAACCCAGGCCTGTACCCTGACAGGGAATCGAACCGGCAACTTTTTACTTTGCAGTACAATGCCCAACCAACTGAGCCATGCCAGCTAGGGCAAAACCACCTTTTTTTTAGAAAATGTTGTTTATTGGTGCCATCTGCAAAATGGAGCAAACTGAGACTTAAAACATTAAGGGACTTACCCCAAGTTCCTCAGGGCTCAAGTTCGAGGATTCTTATGGTCCTCAAGTGATATGGGACCCTTTGCTCAGGGGGCTGCCAGGACAGGGTTCTGGGAGGTTAGCTAGAGGAGGATGATTCTTACCTGGTATTATCAGTCTCAGAACCAGGGTTTTAGAGGAACGTGGAGCAAATGAGAAGAGTGATTGGAGCTAAGAGGCTATATTGACAGAACTAAAACTTTGGAATAGAAAGTTATCTCTCTGTCACAGAACAGCTCTGAGGGCAAGCACTCCTCGACTAAAATGGCAACTGCACCGTGTCAAGGATTCTAACGCCTTTAGCTCATGGTCCTGCCACCCTTAAAACATGGTTTCCACTTTGAGGCCCAAGCTGCTCCAGTGCCAGCAGGTAGAAAGAGAGCAGGGATGGGAACAGGGGAGGCCACGCCAATTCATTTTTAAGGATCTAACCTAAAAGTAGAACACATTACATCTTCTCAGAATTTAGTTACATGGCCACACCCAACTACAAGAAAGGTTTGGGAAATCTAATATTTAGCTACTTAGCCATGTGTTAGCCAAACTTGGCAAAGGCAGGGTTTTATCGTTAAAGGAAGCAGGAGAGGGTCAATGAATGCTGGATAAAACTAGCAAGAAACATTTTCCACAGACAAACTCAGCATATGTTGGGGGAGAAAACCCCTAAGTATAGCCCTGAGTGGAGCCTGTTCCTCTTCTCCCGCCCCTCCCATGTGAGCTATAGGCGACAGAACTTGGGAAGCGAAGGTTCTGAGGGACCAAGAATACAGACAGAGGAACAAGGCTTCTGCTGGAGCAGCAACTCATGCGCAGCCGGCTAAACCCACCTTGAACCTCTGGAATCTCTATCCTTTGCCCCCACTGAGTCCAGCCTAAGAACAGTCCCAGGGTCTCTGACTGAGCACATTAACAGTCAGTCTCCCAGCCCAGCCCCAGCTGCTCCTACTAGACTCACCTGTTTGCCTGAATATCATTAGACAGGGAACTAGCTGCGTTGGAGCGTTGCCTGATTCCTTCTCAGAGCAATTGAAACCTGACTCTCCTACCTGCCCCTGAACAAGTTTCTGTTTTTCTGGTCCTTTCTGTCTGAGATGCCTTTAACTCCATCCATCCCAAAAAGCCCAGCTCAAACTCCTCTTTCTCTTCAGTCTTCCCAGACTTTCCCTCCACCACCGCCTGTCTCCTTACCTCCACCCCAGCCAGTCGCCTTCTCTGGATCGCATGGGCTCAAGCCTGTGCCCAGAGCCTCGCAGCCATTTGGCATACAGCTCATTCAGGTTTCCCCTTGAGCCCCGCTTCCCACAAGTTATTTATTCATTCAATTAATGTTTATTGGATGCCTACTGTACTACCAGGGCCTGGTTGAAGGCATGCACTGCACAGAGGGACAAATGGGAGCCTGGTATGATGGGAACCAGACCTTGGGGACACTTGTCAGCTGGTGAACTCAGGAGGCAAATGGCATGGGGCATTTGAGCTCTCAGGCCAGCACAGATCTGGTACGTCAGCTTCGAAAATCACAGCAACATCTTCCAAGTAATGGGCTGTTACTCTGTGATGGGTGTTTTATAGACATTGTTTCACTTAATCCTTATAATAACCCAATAGGTATACTATTATTGACCCCATTATATAGATCAAAAACCTGAAGTTCAGAGAAGTTAAGCAACTTGCCCAAAATCACACAGCCAAAACCTGCAGAAGCTGGAATTTTAAACTCAGGTCTCTCTGATTTTTTACACCTGGGCTTTCCCCTTTATACTCTGCGTCTGAAAAGAACCATGAATACTGACAATGAGGAGTACTCGAAGCTAGTTAATTTCTGGTCAATGACTCCTTCTGAGCCTCAGTTTCCTCACCTGTCAAATGGTGAGACTATCCTCTTCTCCGTCTGCTTCAAAGGAGAAAACTGGCTGGGAAGTGCTCTGTCCCTGCTGACTGTGGCCACACCCTGGATGCTGGGTCCTTTGATGCTTGCCAGAAGTGCCCACATGCTAACCCCCACCCATGGCCTCTAATTGGCCTTTCCTGGCCTCGCCCTTCCTTGGCACAGCCTGTGCCTGGAATGCCATTAAATGGGTGTTCCAGGAACCAGAGAGTTCTTGGAATTAGAGACTGTTTGGTCTGAAAGGATCCCAGGGTTAGAGTACCACTCTTTCAAGGCCTTGGAGGGCATGTGGATCAGGGGTCAGGGACCGGCTTAAACTCACATGAGGTCTAGGGTCTCCGTAGGACAGGAACCTGATCCTGACTCCACCCATCCAGGTCCTCCCTCTTCTGTTCCACTCCCTCTTCTTCTATACCCTTTCTTTTTCATTTCCTGGTTACATGCAATATCTGTTTCCCCAATTTCTTGGGTTCCTCCTGAGAATAAGAGAGATGACTGGCTTTTCTTCCCCCTCAGGGGCTTCCGGAAATTTTCCCCTCAGGTTGCCACAATTCATTCAAAGGATTCCCAGCTCCTTGCAGAGAATAGGGAAACTTACTACAGAGCTCCTTATTTGCTTCACAAACACCCTGGTCCTCTTCTGCCCAATCCATTCTCAAAGGCAGCTCTTAGATGTCTATTTTTAAAATATCAGATTCACACAAAGTTGATTTTCAGCTAGAAATCCTTATAGATAATACTATTCATAGTAATAGTCACAGCTACCATTACTAATGATCTGCCACAGGGTTTTCCCAGCTTCATCTTTCACACAACACTTTTGTGGTTTCTGCCCTGTCATTCGAGCTATACCATTATTTATTTAGAATTCTAAAAATTACCTCTACCTCCTTACCTTTTGTACTCAAATGTATTTTAAGAGGAAATTACATGACCAACAAAAATGGAAACCAACACTTGTCATAGTTAGAAGATAACTGTAAAAAGAAATGCCTAACTAGAATTTTTTTAAGTATATTTTATTGATTTTTCCCCTTTGCCCTCCTCTGCCCGGTACCCCATTCCCTCCAGCAATCCCCAAACTTAGTTCATGTCCATTCATCGTGCATGTAAATTCTTTGGCTTCACATTTCCTATACTATTCTTAACATCTCCCTGTCTACTTTGTGCCAACCAATTATGCATCTCAATCCTTGCACCTTTTCCCCCATTCAGCCCTTCTGCCTCCCAACTGATAACCCTCCAAGTGATCTCCATATCTATGATTCTGTTCCTGTTCTGGCTGTTTGCTTGGTTTGTTTCTTAAGATTCAGTTGTTGATAGTAGTGAATTTGTTGCCATTTGAATGTTCATAGTTTTGACCTTCTTCTTTTTCTCAGTAAGTCCCTTTAACATTTCATATAATAAAACCTTGGTGATGATGAACTCCGTTAGCTTTACCTTGTCTGGGAAGCTCTTTATTTGCCCTTTAATTCTAAAAGATAGCTTTGCTGGGTAGATTAATCTAGGTTGTAGGTCATTGCATTTCATCACTTTGAATATTTGCCAGTCCCTTCTAGCCTGCAAAGTTTCTTTTGAGAAATCAGCTGACAGTCTCATGGGAACTCCTTTGTAGATAATTGTCTGTTTTTCTCCCGCTGCTTTTAGGATTCTCTCTTTATCTTTAACCTCTGGCATTTTAATTATGATGCATCTTGGTGTCGTCCTCTTTAGGTCCAACTTGTTTGGGACAGTCTGTGCTTCCTGGACTTGTGTATCTATTTCCTTTGCAAAATTAAGGAAGTTTTCCTTCATTATTTTTTAAAATACGTTTTCAATTTCTTGCTCTTCCTCTTCTCATTCTGGCACCCCTATGATTCGGATGTTGGTACATTTTGAGATGTCCCAGAAGCTTCTTATTCTATCCTCATTTTTTTAAATTCTTTTTTCTTCTTGCTGTTCTCATTGAATGCTTTTCTTCTTCCTTATATTCCAAACCGCTGATTTGATACTCAGTTTCATCCTCTCCACTATTGGTTAGTAGATTTTCTTTATTTCACTTAATGTAACCTTCATTACTGCCTGGGTCTTTTTTATGCTGTTGCTGTACTCAATGAGTTCTCTGAGCATCCTGATAACCAGTGTTTTGAACTCCGCATGATAGGTTGGTTATTTCCATTTTGCTTAATTATGTTTCCGCAGTCTTTTTCTGTTCTTTCAATTCAGTCATACTTCTTTGCTCAATTTGGCAGCCTCTCTGTGTTTGTTTCTGTGTATTACGTAGGGCTGCTTTGAGTCCTTGTCTTACTAGCATGTCCTATTGCAGAAAAGGCACCTGTAAATTGTGTGGGGCAGAGCCTTAGATGATCTCCGGGTCAGGGCAATCGGTTTCACTGCTTTGTGGCTCTGTGTGGGGGGATGTTTCAGGGAGGGGACAATGCCACTGCCTGGCTACTGGAGGTTTTCCCAGGAGGAAGCTGTCTCCCAGTACTCACCCTATTTCCAGTCTCTTCACTTTCTCCCCTTATGCCACTTGTACCCTTCCAGCTGTTGCCCTGGTGCTGCATCCCAGAGGGAGTTGGTCTGTGTAAGTCCTAAGTCCATGCAAGCCTTTTAAGAGGAGTCTCCTGATAACCTGGCAGTTTCTTCTGCCATCCCAACACCCACTGGTTGTTATAGCCAGAAGTTATGGGGACTTATCTTCCTAGCATTGGAACCCTGGCCTGTTGGGTGGTGTGGTTTGGGGCTGGGATCCCTCACTCCCAGGTACCCCTCCCGACTTTTATCCACCACCCGTGAATGTGGGACCGCCCCTTCCGCCACCTCTCTGGGCATCACTCCCACAGTTCCGTGCCAGCAACTCCTGAGGCGCTGCACCTCTCCATGTCTCTCCACCTCTCTCCGCATCTCCACCCCTCTTACCTGTCTCGATGAATGTGGCTTCTTTAAGTCCTTGGTTGTTGGATTTCTATTCAGCTCAATTTTCTGACAGTTCTGGGTGATATTTGTTTTGCATTCTAGTTGTAATTTTTTCTGTAGTTGTGCAAGGAGGCAAAGCGTGTTTACCTATGTCTCCATCTTGACCTGCCTAACTACAACTTTTTAAGTCCACCTGTGCACTACCTACAGTGACCTTGTGTACGAACAGTCATAGGTGTTTACACTTGAAGAAACACTGGTTGTTCACAAGCCAGACACTCTGCCAGGTGCTTTGCAAGCATGGGAGAAAGCCTCATTGTAATCACGCAGAAATGAAAGAAAATACTGAAGCAGGGGCCTGGGGGTGGAGGGATTGAACAAAAAAAAAGAGAAAAAAGAGAAGGAACTCATGAACATGAACATGAGTGTGATGATTGCAGAGGGGAGGGGGTGGATGAAGATGGAAGAGGGTATAGGGGAATAAATGGTGATGGAAAAGATAAAATAAAGTAAATAAAACCAATAAAAAACAGAAACAAATAAAAGAAAATACTGATGCCTGGCTTCCACTCCCAGAGATGCTGATTTCATTGGTCTGGGGTATACCCTGGGCATTGAGACTTTGAAAAATGATTCTAACATACAATGAAGTTTAGGACTGCTGATGCTAGGCTTTTGTCTCACATTTTACTTACCAAATATGGTCACAGCAAGAGTTCCCATCCCACATTCTCTCCTTACTGTGTGGCCCTGACGCCTTCCCACCAAATGGGGGCCATGGGACTGTGTCTTCCTTTGGAACACACAAGGACCTTTACGGCTGCCTTGACTGATAAAGTATGGCAGAAGTGGTGCTATCAGAAAATGCTGTGACCTCCACCTTTCTCCCTGGGGTCCTGGAACTCAGCCACCCTGCTGCGCAGAAGTCCAAGATCATACACATGGAGTGACAACATGGAAAAGATAGATGTTGTTAGCTTTCCAGCCTTCGGCCCAGCTGGGGTCACAGCTGAAAGCCATCCACAGCCTCCAGACATGTGAGTGAAGGGATCCTGCAATGGTTCCAGTCCCACCTGTCACGTCACCTCCAGCAACTGCGTCTTCCCAGATGAGGCCTGAAACACTGTGGAGCAAAGACAAGCTTATTTCTGACCACAGAAATCTTGGGAGCATGACTAAATTGCTGTTTCACAGCACTGCACTTGGGTATGGTATGTTATGGAGCAAGAGTGAATGAAATAGCATCAGAGTCCCTCAGACCTATGTCCAGATCCTGTCTGCAAACTTGGCTGTGACCTGAGACTAGTTATCGTTTACCCCACTTCTTGATTTCCACAGCTGTAAACAGAAGAAGAAGAGCACGCCCAGCTCCTGGCATGGCTTTGAGAACAAGAGGAAATTATGTTTTTCAAGCACTTAGCAGGGTACCTGAGCCAGAAAAAGAACTTAAGGAGGCAGCAGAGTAGCAACTAACAGCACAGGGTTTGGACCCTGACTCCGTGGGGTTAAGTCCCAGCTCTTTCACTATATGACCTGTGTCCAGTTATCTGACCTTGTTATTATCACACAAAATTTTGACCAAAGTCCTGCAGGAGAGAAAAGACCTATGTCATAGGTTCATCACTGTCACAGGGTGAGCCAAGAGTAGACCTGGTATGCTGACACCCATGCTCAAACCTTCTAGAGACCTCTGTGGCCTTCAGGGAGTGCCAGAGGGGAGCAAGCAAAGAAGCAAGAGAACCCCAGTACCCCAATCCTTGTGCAAGCAGCCAACCTTGACAAAGGAGACCTCTCCCAGCAGCTAGACCAAGAACCCGGGTAAGCTGCCCACCAGAATCTAGCACTCCCTTTTCTTTGTAAAACAGGGTTTTCTTTGCTCTGTGATTACAAAAGCAGTTAATCTTGTGGAATCAGAAGATAAACCCTCCTGACTGAACACACCCTCCTTCCAACTTTTGCAAAACACGTAAGTTAGAGAATGCTCATGTCAGCTCTGTGCGAACTTATCCTGTCTCCTTTTTCTAAAGAAGAGGTTTAGAGAGTTTCATTTTGTTTTATTTTTAACTGTTAGAGGAAATAATAATTTATTCATTCAGCAAATATCTGAGCCGGGGAATATTCCAAAAGCTATGGGTACAGTAGTAAATTAGTTCTTTCCTCATGAGCTTACGTTCCAGTGAAGCAGACAAATAAGTACAAGTGAACAAAGAGAAATAAGAATGTCAGCACAACTTTGTGCAATTTAAAATGCCTTGCTCAGCCTTGGCCAGGTGGCTCAGTTGGAAGGAGCATTGCCACCAAAATGTTGTGGGTTGATTCCCGGTCAGGGCACATGCCTAGGTTTTGGGTTTGGTCCCCAGTCAGAGTGTGTACAGGAGGCAACTGATCAATGTTTCTGTCTCACATCAATCTCTCCTTCTCTCTCTCTCTCTCTCTCTCTTTCCCTCTTCCTCTTTCTAAAATCAATAAACATCCTCAGATGAGAATGAAAAAATAATAAAATAAAAAGTAAAATGCCTTGGTTAAGGGAAGCCTCACTGAGAAGGTAGCATTTAGGTAAAGGCCAGAAGAAAGTTGGGGAGTGATTCATGATGATATTCCTGTTTATTTTCTTAACAGCACATAGTACCATCTGACAAACTATATATGTTACTTATTAATTTATTGTCTAGAGTCAGGAGAGGTGACCACAGGCAACTGAGAAACCCTAGGCAACGAGAAGAGCTGAAGGCTGAGTGACCATAGGCAGAGAGCTGGTTGGGGTGGGCTGTGGGGGCTGGGCAGGAAGGCCAAAGTGTCCTCTCTTTTGCACAGGCCCACCACCACCCTCCCCCCATTCGGCTGCTGCTCCCTGAAACAGATACACCATCTCCCAGGGGTCTCCTGCAGTTGTCTTGTGGGAAGGCCTCTCTGTCACCACTTCCTAGCATGGGTCCCTACTGCCCATTTGACACAGTTCCTATTCTTGAGTGTGGCATTCCAGGAACTCATCCACCTGCACCTTAGTCTAAGTGACTTTTGGTTCCTCTTCCTCAGGGCCAGTACCTGGCACTACTAAGTGGGTGCACAATAAAAATACATGAATGAATGTGTCAGAAATATTCTTGCTCCACACATCCTTTTTGCTGGGGACATGTCTCCCCTCTTCTCTACCAGTCAGAATTCCACTGATTCTAAATAATAACCTGACTTACATAGTGTTGCCTTTCCACTTTACAGTTTCCCCTATCCGGTCATCCAACAGATTTTACCCTCCCGATAACATCATCAAGCAAATAGAATTGTCATCCCCATTTTACACATACCAAACTGAGGCTTGAAAGGAACATGACCTACTAGGAGAGCCATACAGATGTTTTGAGGCTAAGCTGGAGGTGGAATCCCTAAACCAGGCCTGTTCAGCTCTCTCTCACAAGAAGCTTCCCAACTCTTCCAAGGCCCCTCAGCACCTCTTGTTGCAGTCCAGCCTGTTTTAGGGCTGCCTGCTTCCCCTGTGAGTGAAAAGGAAGTGAAGGGGAGTCGATATAAATTTTCTGCTTCGAACTGGGTTGCTGGACCTGCTCTGCTTTCCTCCTCCAGGACCAGGTTGACAGTTGCATTCTGTGGCTCAGGCCAGCAAAGACAGCAGTGAGGCCATTGAGGTCTTGGCCAACCAGCTCTGGGAGAGGGGTCCTGGTGAGCGGAGCCAGTCTACTCACAAGATCTTCCACCTGCCGAGGTGAATGAGTATGAGCCAGGATGGGGGCCAAGGAGGTGGGTGGCGAGTTGACCTCTACCCCAGCTCCTGCTCTTGCAGCAAGGTCCCTGCTTTCCTCTATCTCTTTGCTCCTGAGCACTTCCTGGTATTTACTGAGAAAGCTTAGAATGCATATTTCTACTCCTGGACAGGTGAACAATTCTGGAACTGGAGGTAATGGCCATGAGATTCCTGGTAGGGGAATGTTTGGAGGCCCTTGGGGCTGGAGACTTCCTGGGTTCAACACTCTCTAATTTTCCCCTTTTCTTCTCCTCTTCCCTCTCACTGTGTTTCTATTTCCTGCATTCTTATGATTTGTGCTACTCACTATACCCATCCTTACAAGATACTGGACCATAAGTGGGTGGCAGAGCAATTCACACTCTCAGTGAATGTAGGAGGGGTCGTCACTTTATCAAGAGCCTGGAGGCCATTCGGGTGGGGCTGGAGGCAAGGGTTGGGGGGCTCAGGGCTAGGCCTCTTCCTGCCTCTTCATTTCTGGGCCTGTCACCTGTTTTCTGGCCCCTTCGTTCCTTTGTTCATTCATTAGAGGTGGTATGACTAGTGGTTAAGAGTGTGGACTCTTGTGACTATAGTTGATTACATTGTATTACATATTCCAAATTTGGTAAGACAGTAGAACTCCAATGTTCTCACTAAATAAATAAATAAGTAAATAAATAGTGCAAGATGTGATGGATGTGTTAACTGACTCAATGGGGGGAATCCTTTTGCAATGTAAACATGGCAGACCATCATATTATGCACTTTAACATAATTTTATTTGTCAATGACATCTCAATAACATTGGGGGGGAAAGTGTGCATTCTTGAGTCATATGTTTTAGTTCAAATTTCAGTTGTGCTGTTGTTTAAGCTCAGTTTCTTCATCTGTTAAATGGATTGTTTTGAGGATTATATGAGTTTATGCATGTAAAGCTGTTAGAACAGTGTCTGTCTATGGAGAAGGTTTGGTAAATGCTAACTGCTCTACAAGGCAATATAGTATAGTGGTTAAAAAAAACAGATATCTGGGTTCAAATCCTAGAGCTGCCACTTACTAACTCTCACATTGGGCACAAAGCTTTAACCTCTCTGGGCCTCGGTGTCCTTTTTTGTATAAAATGAACACAGATAATAATACCTACAACATAGGATTAAATGAGCCAATTGTTGAAAAGTGCCTGACACATGTAAGTGTTTGATTAGATTTTAGTTGTGATTTTAATTTTATTCCATTCAGTATAAGCTCCATGAATGCAGAGCTTTCTGTTGGCTTCATTCACTGCTGTATCTCTAATGCCTGGAGCAATCCCTGGGACATACCAAGTAGGTGCTTGGTAAATAGCAACCAAGAATTTACTCCATTTCATACTATTCTTTCTATGTGAAATGCTCTCTCCATGAGCTTCTTCCTACTGTATGATACTATTCAACTTTTATCATGGTTTTTTAAATCTAGTCTGTGATTTTTGATATTGGAAATCAGTTGTGAAGGTGGATCACAGCAGGAGACGGAACATGCAATACAAGTGGCAGAAACACAACTCAAAATAGCTTAAGCGAGAAAGAAGATTGGCTTGTGAAACTGAACCTTTCAGAATATATTGCTTCAGGAAGAGCTGGATCCTGGCACTCTAAGTAAATAATAAGCAAGATTCTTGTCTCCCTCGCTAGCTCACAGCTCTGCTTTCCCATACATTGGCTCCAGTCTGAGGCAGGGTCTTCACTCATGGTGGCCCCCGCAGATTCAGGCTCACATCCCACCAGCTTAGCAATCCCTGAAGAGAGAAAGCCTCTTTCCTGACAGCCAGTCCAGGAACTGAATCTCAGTGTGTCTCATACCCATCCTTGAACTGTTCACTGAAGCAAAGGGACCCAGCCTGGGGATGTCAGTCTCTGAGAGAGGGGATGGATAATTCCACAAAGGAAAATCCAGATGCTTTTTAAAAATATATATATATGTAAAAAGGAAGAATGGGTATGTAGGTGGAAATGACAGATGGCAACCATATCCCAAGTGATGCTCTTCTCCCCTCATCCTCTCCCTGCTGACCAGTGGACGGTCTTTGATGAGCTGTCAGTACTAATAGCATTTTCCAGCCTACAGATCATCAGAGCACATGTTCACATGCTCTCTCTTTCTCTGTGAGGTAGGTGTTGTTCTGCCCGTTCTCCAGGTGAGGAAATGAAGACCAAAAAGTGGCTTGCCAGGGTCTCCTAGTAAGTTACAAGGTGCCCTGTTTTGTCATGTCCTCTCTGGTTTCATATACTTGTCCATTCGTCTCAGATAGGTGGCTGCCCCTGCAGGCAAAGACCATGGATTCCACACCCCTGTATTCAGCCCCTAACTCTGTCTTCCCTTCTCCTACCCACGTGCAGAAACACAGAAAGAATGAAAGTTGCTCATACCGACATTGCCAATGAGGCCCAGATGTCTGACGAGGCGGGTGGAGGCTTGAGGTCTGGAGAAGATTCCATGAGTTTGGGAAGGGCCCAGAAGGTGTAGAAAAGTCAAAAGGCTAAGGGACTTAACATCTAGATCTAGGGTTGTACACAGGGTCTTAATGTAGTGGGAATGTGATGGGACAGTCCTCAGAGCCCTGGATGGAAGAAGGCATTTATGAGAGAAGGAGACCTGAAGGAGGGGCAAAGCCAGTAATTTAAAGTGCAGAGGGAAGAGTGCTCTAGACAGAGGAAAACAGCAGGTACAAAGAAAGGCCCTCCCTGTGTAGGAGTGTGTCTGGTGCGTCAGTAGGGCAGCTAGAGAGCCAGTCGGAAAACAGAAGAGGTCAATGGGAGGGATCAGGAGGACCCTGTAAAGCACTGGAAGGGTTTGGCTTTTACTCAGAGTGAAATGAGGAGCCATGGGAATCAGTGTATCAGTCCATAGCCTGTGCACAGTAGATAGCCTGTGTCTAGTTTTATCACCTATAACACAAGGAAAATACTATAAACTCCTAAGACTGTTTAGAGGATTTGATGAGTTATTTGGGACCCAGGACCAAAATTGAGGCAGGAGCAAGAAAAGTAGGTCAGCAAGAACATATATGTAGTATATATTCTTTTGTACGAATAAGGTAGTACATACAAATATAAGCAGTGGGTGTGTCCCATTCCCAGGGAGTGAACTGTCTACTCACCAGGGGCTTCCACATGCAGTGGGAAGGAGAAGCAAGGGATAGGGTGGCCAGAGATGGCTGACCCTCCATGGAGGCTGCCAGGTGAGAGCCCTGGTATTGGAGCAGGGCCCAGTGGCAGCCTTGGGGCTTATGGCTACTGAAGGACCTGGTGTCTGCCTGAGGTCTGTCTGGCCCTCTCAGACACCTGTCTCGGCCTGTCCTAGGGCTCATCCCAGGGTCTACCTGCATTCCAAGTCCTCTTCATAGGGAGACCTGCTAAAGCATCACCTGGCCTGAGAGGTGAGTCTTATCCAGTGGTTCTCAGATCTGTGGCTGTCCACACACGGCCCAGGGCCCGACTGGCTGGCTCCCTGAGATTTAGCTTCTGGCCCAAATTCTGCTCTGATGCACACCTCTGGGCCATCAGGCTCCTTCTGCTTGTGCCCTCTTTGTATTTACCAATGACAATTAACACTTTTTGAGAGCTTCCTTGTGGGTCAGGCCTTATACTACTAATAATATTAATAGCTAAAACCTATAGTCTCACCACATGCCAGGCCCTGTTCTAAGCACTTTACAAACAATAGCTCATTGAATCCTCTAAACAGTCTTATGAGTTCATATTATTTTCCTCGTGTTATAGATGATAAAACTAGGCACAGATAGGTTAAGTAACTTGTTTAAGATCACAGAGTTAGGTGGGTTCGGCTGGGGTGGGGTGGAGGGATGGGGAGAAAAGGCATAAAACGGTAATTGAATAACAATAAAAATTTAAAAAAAAAGATCACAGAGTTATTCAGTGGCAGGGCCAAATATTTATGTGCACAGTTGTCACAGCAGTCTCATCCGGCTGGCAGATGAGGCAAGCACAGGGAGGCTTTGTGCCTTGGTGAACGTCACACTGGGAAGTGCTGGAGCTGTGAAAGGAGTGTGTTCTGTCTGACCCCCCAGCTGGGCCCTGGCCCGTGACGCCTTGCATCCTCCCAAGTTTACTTTCACTGATGGGCTGAGAGGTGGGCCTCGTTTCACAGATGGGAAAACTGAGCACAGAGTGTCTGAGCATCTTCCTCAAGAGGGGGCGTGTGGGAAAAGGCAGAGCAGAGCTGGGACTCAGCCCGGGACTTTTCATCCCTGGGCTGGTGTTTTTCCTCTGTAGCCCACCTCCTGGACTTTGAACTCTTCCTTCCTGGCACTCAACAAATGCGGGCCCCGCCTTCTCCTCATACCATGAGCTTCCTAGTCTCCCCACCCTTGCATTTGTGTGGCATTTACAAAGAACACCCAGTGATGACCATCTTGTCTATGGGACATTGCCCCACCCCTTCTTTCAGCCTTCCTCATGGATCCTCCTTGGCCTTATTGGAAAAAGAGGTGAGACCTTTTCCCCTCCCCAGGATCAAAGGTGGGTGGGAGGGGGTAGAAATAAATCCTGCTAAACCCTACTATCTACCCCCACTGTCCTGGGAGGGGGTGGGCAGTGCCTAGCCTCAGGGTCTCACATCCTGTGTTTGGGAAACTCAGAGGTGTGGCCCCAGCTCCAACCAAGCCTAGCCTTCCCCCAGCCCAACCCCCAGCCTTCCTACCTTCACCAAAGCCCATCTTGGTTTCACCTAGGGATTAGTTCCAAGCCTCAAAGCTGACAACATCACAGGGCCCAGGGATTCCCCTCCCAGCCCAACCTGAAAACGGGGGACTCAGATTTCCAGTCTTCATTCTGCCACTGATCTAGGGGGTGACCTTGAATAAGATTTTCCCCTCCCTGATTCCATCCTGATGTCACATCTGAAACTTCTGATTTCTGTTTCCTGGGCTCAGGGTTCCCATGCAACCCCATGGAGTGCCCCACAGGATCAGAGTTGTGTCAGAACTTGAAAAATAATCAGAAAATTGGTGTATGCTTCTTCTCTTTTTAAAAATCATCTAGGTTTTAATTCACTAAATAGTAATAGTGGTAGCATTTGAAAATTGCTATCACTTTTCAATGAGGAAACTGAGGTCCAGGGCAGGCTAGTGACTCACCTGAGGTCACCAGAAGGATTAAAGGCACAGATTAAAGGCATAGATTACAGAAGGCACACTGTAATCTATGACTTAAGAGTTCTTGGCTTCCTTTCCTGCAGTTCTCACCCCTCACCACATCTCTCCCATTTCCTGCTGGCTGCCCTAGCCCTAGCCTCAGCTCACCAGTCAAGATTAACTTGTGGAAACCGAGGCCAGGTAGGCATAGATGAGCCCAGACCCACCCTCCAAGAATATGGACAGAGGCTGGCAGTGCCCTCACGAGCCCTCTGGCTTCTTGCCAAGGATCTGCTAAGATCGTGAGTGCAGGGCCATGCCCAGGTGCCCCCTTTACATCCCTCAGCACCTAGCTGGAGCCTGGGCCAGAGTGGGAGAAGGCTGGAAGTGAGAGCCCAGGGCTCAGGCTGGTCCCAGACCTGCTGCTCCACAGATTTCCAGCCATGAGCAGAACCTCAATGAGGTACTCGTGGCATGAGGCAGATTTGTTGGGTGATTTTTTACGAACCTAATATTGTTAGCTACTGGGGATACATCAGTGCACAAAGCAGGCAAAAGTTCCCACCCTTGTGGAATCCATATCCTAGTACATGGAGACAGACCAAAAATAAATGAGAAAATGTTAAACATCTAAAAATAGTATATATCTAAAATGCTATATAGAAAAAAAATACACAAAAGGGGATAGAGAGGGCCAGGGGCAGGGTTGTATTTTTTTTTTTTTAGTAGGGTGGTCAGTGAAGACCCTACTTGAGAAGGTAACATTTCAGCAGAGATTGTAAGGAGAGAGTAAGCATGGCTGATATCTAGAAGAAGGGTGTTCTAGGAAGAAGGAACAGCAAGTGCAAAGGCCCTGAGGCAGGACATGCCTGGCATGTTCTAGGAGCAATGAGGAGGTCAGTATGGCTGGAGTGGTGTGAGTGAGGATAGAGTGAGTAAGATAAACAAATGTTAAATGTCCACTGAAGACAAGCTTTATGGGAGGAAAGGATAAGCCATTCAAGGAAGAAGCCTGTGACAGGGCCTATACTAACAGAGAAGGTTGAGGGATGGGAATCCAGAGAAGACAGTGAGGGCATTCTAAGCAGAGACCAGCTTGTGCAAAGGCAAAGAAGTATGAGGTAGCTCATGTTCAAGCATGAAGATCCAGAGGCTGTAGAAGGAATCAGTGAGAGGGGCGAGACTGGAGGAGTCAGCTACAGCCAGATCAAGAAGGGCAGAGAAGCAGCAAGGAATAGGAGGTCTCAGGGAACCCTAAGACAAGGTTGGGAGGGCCAAGAGGTTGTGTCCAGAGAGCAGGAGATGGGGTTCAAGGTTTGCAAAGTCAGGAGTGGCTGTGGTCAGGGAGGGAGTGAGGTGGACATGCCTGTAGGATGATGGTAGGACTTGGGGATGTGAGGAAAGACAGCCAGGGCCTTCGTCCTCACCATGAGCCTCGGGATGTGTAGGACCCTCCTGCAGGGAGCCCCAGGTACATGGGATATTGGGAAATGAGCTGCCATTCACCACTGGGGGGCAGTGCAAAGGAAACCAGTCTGGGCTAGGCAGGTGCCAGCCACTCTTCCTTTTCCTTCTCCAGCAGTCCTCTTGGATTGCTCTTTTGTTAGTGCTGGTACTTCCCTGGCAGTTGGTCCCTGGCTACCCAGGCAAGGCTGAGGGAGGGGAAGCCCCCTTGGTTTCTGTCTCACAACAGGGACCCAGCAGGGAAACCCCACAGGTCCCAAAAGGAAAGTGGCAGCAATGGGCCTCGGGGAAGACCAAGAAACCCCCATCTTCTCCCTGAAGATGGGAAATCCAGGGTGGGGCTTAGGGTGGGGCTGTGCTGGAAGGGAGATCTGTGGTCCATGAAACCCTGCCAGAGCAGAAATGCCAGGACTATTCTGGAGCCTGGCTAAGCCCTGATCCTGACCTCACACAACCCCAACTTGGTCACAGGCTGGGCCTTGACCCTGCTCATCAACTGAGCTCTTATCCCAGCCCAAGTCTAATCCCTGACCTGAGCTGTAGGCTCAGTCAGAATCTTGACCGCAGACAGAGTTGTGTGCCTGAACTGGACTGAGCCCAACCCTAATTCATCCCAAGCAGAGCCCTCAGGTCACTGATAGCTTTGACCCCAAACACAGAGCCAGGATGTTGGCCCCAGACAAAGCTCTGAGTCCAACCCTTCGTCATGTACTGATCTTGATTATAGAATGAGCTTTAATTCAAGTTCTGATTCTGGTGAAAGACTGGGTTCTTGGCCCTGAATAAAACTTAACATCCAGCCCTGACCCTGGCACTGATCCCTGACATGGCCCAGATTGAGGGCCCTCTGCCCCATACAGAGCCCCATCTCATCTACCCAGTGAGCCCCAAGTTCCCTTATATTTCCTTCCTCAGCCATCTAGTAAACCAGAAGGGAGTAAGACCCCCCACGTCCCCTCTGATAGGCAGTCTTTTTACCTGGCCATTCATTTGTCTTTTCAAGGACATTAGACCAGTGATGGCACTAGAATGATAATGACAGAGCAGAGAAGAGGAGAGAATTCAAGTGTCTGGGACCTACCAGCAAATAGAGCAGGGTGGCTCACCCAAGAGTGGGGAATTGAGGGGAAGACTGGACCTGGGAGCTCAGCAGGGGTCAGCAGCTTGGATTGACCGAAACCCCAGCTTCCCGCCATCCCCCACCACACCTCCCACCCCCTCTGGGAAGGGAAATTACATTTCCCCATTTTAGCAAGGGGTGGTGAGGAGGGAAGACTGAGTTAAAGCAAAGCTGAAAGTACAAGCAGGACGGAAAGTGAAACCGGGCACAGCCCCCGTATAAGATGCCCCCGACCCGGGAGATGGCTGATCAAAGAGACTGGGCCCTGCCATGGGCCAGAAGGCAGGCGACCTTGGCTGGCGTGAGTTTGAGGCCAGGGCTTGGGGCAGAGGGGTGGGTGGTTTGGTTGAGATTGAACAGAGGATGGGAGAGCTTGACTGGTGTGGATGGGGGCAAAGGGCTGAGGGGCAACTACTTGGCAGAGACTAAGGATATAAGATACAGCTCACTGGAGGATGGGGATAAGGCCAGCATGAACGGGGAACCGGGGTTGGACAGACAGGTGGTGGTTCAGCCAGGGCTGGGCAGAGCACGATACAGTTTGGCTGGCTTGAATGAGGGGCAGGAGTAGAGGGCTGGTGGTTTGGCTAGGGCTGGACAGAGGATGGGAAGACTTGACTGGTATGAATGAGGAGAGTTGGACAGATGGGTTGACCAGGACCAGGGCCTGGCAGATAAATGGAGGGTTTGGTTGGAGTGAATGAGTAGAGGCCAGACAGCTTGGCTGAGAACTGGTGCTGACTAGAGGAACAGCCAAGAGTTGGCACAAGTAGGGGGTCTGTGGCCAAGGAGTCAGCAGTCTAACTGGGTCAAGGGTCTGTAGTTTGAGGTTCAGGAAGAGGTCCAATCTACAATTGGTGACTGAAGGACTCAGAGGCTGGAACAAGAGCAGATGGTAGGGTCAGGGTAGGGACCGAGGACTAAAAGATGGGAGCAGAACCATCAAAGTCCAGGGCCAAGGACCCAGAATTGTCTGCAGAGGTTAGGGAGAAGCCAGGGGAAGGGTCTAGGGCCCCCAGAGCTCCAGCAGGAAGTGGAGGGTCGGTGGCAAATGCCACAGCTCAATTCTGAGTGGACAATATCCACCAGGGTCTGGGGCACTGCTCTCGAAGAACCCTTCTCTGCCCACAGTCTCAAGGATGCCAAAGTGGCCACAAGTCAGTGATGCTAGAAGTTAGAGAGCCAGGCACTGGCCACCCCCTCTGGAAGTCCATGGGGAAAGTGGACCTACCCAGAAACTCCCCTTGGTCTTTACTGAGTAGACACTTCAAGGAGCAGAGCCCAGGGATTAGAGATCAAGAACAGACAGGGAAGAGGCATGGAGAGGAGGGTGAGCAGGAACAGACTTAGACTTCAGGCCTGTTTTGGTTTGCATTTCAAGGAGAATTGTGTAACTCGGGTGACTGCTAGATTTCCTCTCCCTGAGGGAGAAACCACAGAACACTGCCCTCTTCCCAGAGCTCCTGTCCCAATGCCCCTCTTTCTCTTGTTCAGAAAACACAGGGCAGGAAGCCTTTTCAGAACTCAGCTGGTCAGATTCCCCCATTTTATAGATGGGAGCTTGAGACCCAGAAATAATAGGTGACTTGCTTAAGGGAAGAACCCAAATGAGAAACAGGGGTTCTGCTTCACGATCCAGGCCCTCCTGCCCTTCCTGGCATCTCTTTTTTCTCCCTCACTGCAGAATGACCCACCCACCTTGGTAGTGGAGGGACAAATTTGTCCTTCTGACTCCCTGGGATAGAGCCTCTGGCATTGCCAGCCATCCCTGGGGTCCTAGTTTGGGCCATCAGAGCCACCTAGCCAAGCCTAGGGAATTCTTGGCAGAACAGAGTGTGCCTGCTCCAGGGGAGGTGGCCGACTCCTCTGAGTTCCCTGCGGAAGCTCACAGGATCTGCATCTGGGCGGATCTGGAATCCAGTCCTGCTTCCCTCACCCTCTGTCTATGTACCTTGGCAAGTCAACCTCATGAACCTCATTTTCCTCATCTGCAAAATGAGAAGAATAATAGCACCCAGACTGCCACATAGAGCTGTGCAGTTAGTTCACTGAAAACGACACTTGGCCAAGGGAGTTTGTGGGGGATTGAAATCCAGACGGAGATCTGCTTGCAAAGGTGGGCTACTCTGTGCAAGGCTGAGTCTGCCTAGGGGAAAGGGCACTTTCCTTTCAGTCACACAAGAGATGCCATGCAGTGTCTTCAGTAGCTTCCATCTCATTAGTGGTTTTGAGGGGTCAGTGAGATGAAACACAGAGCTTGGCTATAGCTTGAGTTCTTCTCAAGCCCTCCTCTCATTTTGCCTACCTTCTCCCCATCTATCCAGGGCTCAGCCTTTTGCTGCTCTCCTTGCTCCTGGTTCGAGCTGGTGTCTGGGGATTCCCAAGGCCCCCAGGGAGGCTGCCCCTGAGCCTGCAGGAGTTGCGGGAGGAGTTCAAGGTCAGCCTGCATCTTGCCAGGAAGCTACTCTCCGAGGTTCGGGCCCAGGCCCACTGTTTTGTGAGTTTCCCTAATGCAACTGGCGCAGGGGGTGGGCAGATCCCCAATCCCTTCTGGCCCCTGCTAACAGACCTTGCCCTACAGGCTGAATCTCACTTGCCAGGAGTGAACCTGGACCTCCTGCCCCTGGGAGGGCAGCTCCCCAATGTTTCCCTGACCTTCCAGGCCTGGCACAGCCTCTCTGTGAGTGAGGGGCTGGTGGGGTGGGGCAGGTGAGCTGGCAATAAGGCTGGACTGGGTGGTTAGAAATGAAGTGAGGGATTGAAATGAAGATGGATTTGGGAATAAATTAAAGGACAGAATCTGGATGAGGTTGAGTATGTCATTGGATATAAAGATGAAGCTAAATAAAGAAATGAAGTTACGAAGAAGGTAAAAGTGAAGTGGGCATGGAAAAAAAAAGGTAGGTATGGGAATAGAATGGGATCAGGACTAGAAATTAGAATGTCTGGGAATAGGAAGAAGGTTGGGGATGAGAGTGAAAATAAAGTGAAGGATGGAGAAGGGATGGGGATTACTGGTGAGGACGGGAATGGAATGGGGTTGGGAAGGAGTTGAAGAAGAGATAGATGATGAGAATGAAGCTAGACATATGGACGAGGGATGGAATTTGGATTAGGAATAGGAACAGGTTGGAGACAGGCTGAAAACAAGTGAAGAGATGGAGATAGGATGGGATGGTGGAGAAAGTAATAAAATGGGGCAAAGTGGGGCTATGGATAGAGAGTGATAAGACAATGGAGATGGGGTTCAGGTTAGACATGAGTTCAGGTGTGGGACTGAAAATGAGGTTGAGAAAGGAGATAGAAGTCACAGACAGAGGAGACTGGAATGATGATGAGTGAAGGGTGTGGAGAAGGAAATAAAGTTGAGGATGAGAACAGATATTTAGATGGAATGGGGATTGGAGTTTGGGATGGGAATGGGACCCAGAGAGACATGGGATTGGGTTTGAAGTGGGTCATTCTTGGCCTGCGAACCTTTCCTGACCCCTTCCCTCTGCTTCCACAGGACCCAGAGAGGCTGTTATTCCTCTCCATGACACTTTGCCCCTTCCAAGCCCTCTTGGGAGGACTGGGCAGCCAGGGGATCTGGGCCAGTGCAGAGAGGAAGCAGCTGTGGGCCATGAGTCTGGATCTCCGAGACTTGCAGCGGCATCTTCGCTTCCAGGTAGAGTGCCCACCCACCCTCCTTGAACCCCAGAGACCAAAGCTGAGGGTCACTGGCCCCCTTTTTAAAATACTCCCATGCCCACAGGTAAGGTAAGTCTAGAAGGAGATGCTCCAGATCCTCTGAGTGCGGATGTGTGAAAGGTGGAAGTGTGTGTGTGAATGTGTGTGTGTGTGTGTGGCTGCACCGGGCCCTGGCTCTACCCCGAGAATCTTTGCCTTCTCTTGGGGTCTTGGTCTTAAATGAGAGAACAGCTCTGAAGCACCCAGCACAACATCTGGCATTAACAGGACCAATAATAAAGTTGGTTCCCTTCTCCCCATCATCCTCTGACATCACCAGGTCCTCCTGAATATTTCAAAGGGAAATAAGAATTTTACCTTTACTGAAAGGAGAATTGAAAATGCAAGCAGCAGAAAACTAGCTACATCACCCTTCCGCCCATCTCTGATCCTAAGATGACCCTTAAGAGAGGACTTTTCAGACCTTCAAATGCCCAGAGCAATCCTGGATGAATGAGCCAGCTCCCTCCACGAGCATCATCTCACTCTGTGACTTCCATTTTCTTGAACCAAAAAAGCAGGCAGGACAACATGAGATGACAACATAATGGAAGATCTGAAGTAGGGGTTGTCCAGGGAAATCATTACTTTGTGGTCTCTGGTGTCATTTGGCACCACTAGACACATAAAGGAATGAGGATTCACTCAGCATCTCAGCCTGACTATTTTTTGATCCATGGGCCTCTTCTCACAGGTGCTGGCTGCAGGATTCAACCTCCCTAAGGAGGAAGAGGTGGAGGAAGAGGAGGAGGAGGAAAAGGGTAAAGGGCTGCTCCCAGGGATTCTGGGCAGCCCCTCGCAGGTGTCAGCCCAGGTGTCCTGGCCCCAGCTCCTCTACACCTACCAGTTGCTACACTCCTTGGAGCTTGTCTTGTCTCGGGCTGTGCGGGACTTGCTGCTGCTTTCCCAGGCTAAAAACCCAGTCCAGGCCTTGGGGTGTCCAACCCCAGCTGGCTCCCAGGCCTGATGGAATGGTTTCTTAGCCCCTTCCCTCTCCGGTTAGGATTTTAGGACTGGAGTCGGGGCCAACAGGACAGCCTCCAGCTCACCGCCTTAAGACCAGGCAGGACTCTACTGACCTCCGTTCCCAGACCCTACCCAATAACTTAAGGCTCCTCTAGTCCTTGCTGGATATTTATTTCTTGGATATTTATTTATTGTTTAGGGAAATGATGGTTTATTTATTGTTTCAGGGCCTGCTGGTTGTCCTAGGCCTAGGCCACCAGTCTGGGTGCCTAATAAAGCACTCTCACTCTTTCTCTGCCTCAGCTTCTTTTCAGAGAAGGGGTTTCTGACACCCATGGGGGGCCAGAATGGACTCTGCAGCCTTTGGCCACCCTGGACCCCTCTCTGCTCCTACATTTTTGGGGTTCCTGGACCACCTTTCCCTACTCTGACTTGCTCAGTTCGTGGCTGCCATAGTAACCAGCAGAATTCTAAGGCTGAGCTCCCATTTGCAAAGCTCAAGGTGGCTGGTCTACATACATCAACTTTTGATTGTAAGTGGAGCTCCATAGGCCCTCCTGGCCCCTTTCCTCTGGGCTGGCTCCCACCCCAGACATTTGCCTTCCTCCCACACAGCTCTCCAAGGGCTTGGGAAGGGGGTTACAGAGTGGAGGCAGTCAGAGAGGAAAGGCTGTGGGAGCACTGTCTCTGTCCCCTCTCAGTCTTCCAGACCGTGGCTGAGACAGATTGAGGAGGTAATCAGGACAGGCCATGAGAGGTGGTCCCAGTAGGGCAGGTGGTCCATCAGCTGTATTGGGAGTCAGATTCCTTAAGGTCATGGTTCTCAAAGACGTCTGGTTCTGTCTGCTCTGTGAATTAAGCTCCAAGAAACTCAGGCCCAGATGGTGGATAGGGTGCTTCCACAGTGGCCAAGGGAGTCGGGCTGAACAGGGTTCAACCAAGCCCTCTGACTCTCACTCAGGGCCTGGCTCTTGGATCTCAGTGCCTAGTCACTGGGGCTTTGGCCGGCCCAGTCTGGCTTGGAGTTCCTGCATCATGCCGGAGTGTGCAAGGCCAAACCTGGAGGGGGAAGACAGGCCAGAGAGCTGGTCTCCAGGTATCCACGGCCTCCTGCCCATCCCAGTCCAGTCACCTCACCCCAAGCTTACCCGTGTCCCAGGGGCCTTCTCCTGGCTGGCACTGGAGTCCCTTCAGGTCGTGTGGGGCTTGGCTCTGGGGGTCCCTCTGGCTGGAGAGGTCTCTGCTCAGGGGTGGACAGCTCTTCCTCTGGTGGGGGGCTGGCAGGCTCCTGCTGCTGCTCAGAGGAGGGGATCCGTCGGAAAGAGGGCCGGGAGCGACGCTGCAAGGAGCTGCGGGAGAGGAGTACACGGCTCCGAGGTACAGACACATCCAGGCGAGATGCAGAAAGGAGGGCCTGCAGGGATGGAAGCACTGGGTATGACGGGGCTTGCCTCAAGATCCTGCTCTGTTTGGCTCAGGACACTGCCTGGAGCCCTCACCTCACTCCAGTTGCCATGAGCATCCCCTGGGGCACTTCCCGCAGCCTCTTCTGGTGGCCCAGGCTCAGCCTCTGCAGGGTCCTGATTCGTTGACTGGTCCTCCAGGCCCTGGATGTCCTCCAGGTCTTCTGGGTCAATCTCCTCGGCCTCTGCCCTCTGGTGTCTAGTCACCTCAATATCTTCCACATTACAGGACATTTGTGCCTCTTCCTCAGGGGTCTGGTCCCCACGCTGCCCTTCACTGCCTTCTTCCTGCTCCCTTACTCGCCATATCCCCGCCTCTTTTTCCAACAGCATCTGCCTTCCTGGGAGCCCCTCAGTTTCCACTATGGCCATGGTCCCCTCTGCCCCTGTTGCCTGGGAACCCAAGGTAAAGCCATCCATCCCACAGCTTCCTTCTGCTACTACAGACTCCCCAACCTCTACCCACTCTCCCCCTGGCTCACCCTTCTGAGCCTCAAAAGCTTCCACTTGGCCACTTCTGCCAGTAACTTCCTCTGCTGAGCCCTCCAGGCCAAATTCCTGCCCTCCTTTGTTCTCTCCCTCAGCAGCCTCCACTAGCTCCTCATCTCTGCCAGCTTCCTCTCTGCATTCTGAGTCCCAGCCTCTCCCAAATGCCCCATCCCCAGCTTCCTTGGCCTCTCTTTCAGGCCCTTCCCTAGTCCCAGCAGCCCCTTCATCCAAAATTGCCTTATTCTCCACAATCTCGGCAGCCAAAGAACTGGCTCCTGTATCATCCTCATTGTCCTGCAGGCTCTGAGCTGCCTCCTCCAGCCTCCAGTCTCTCCTGGGAGTTCTGTCTGACTCCCAGAGCACTGTAGCCTCTGCCTCCTCATCCTTGGTTTCTCTGGCATCTGACTCTCCCAGTGACTGGCCTGTCCCTACTTCTACCCCACACCTTCCACCTAGCTCCTGGCTCTCTGCCTCACACCCTGCTTCCTTTACTTTCTTCCACTCTCTGCCTACCTCCAGGACCTCTATCGATGCAGACTCTCTGCTTCCTGAAGCCTTCCCCTCCCCCTCTTCAGTACCTACTTTTTCCTCCTGGGTGTTCCCTCTCTCTACGTCACTTCTATGTTTTTCCCAGGCTTCTGCTTCAGAGATATCAGGCTTTACATAACCCATGTTCCTGAAATTATTCTCCAGGCTCCTTTCTGTCTCCTCTTTGCTCAGGGCTGAAATGTTCCAGAGCTCTTCCTTACCATCCTGTCCTTCCTCAGGTTGCTCTGTTGGGATCTGGAGACCTCCTATCAGCTCAAGTTTCCAGCCTTCAGTGACCCAGCGCTCAATGCCACCATAATCTACCCTCAATTCTTCTTGACCCATCTGAGCTTCCTCCTCATTCCTTTCCTCCCTGAACTCCTTTTCAGGTCTGGTCTCTGGGGTTGCCTCAAAGTCAACATCACCTTCAGCCTCGTTTGCCACTTTGTCCTGGGACAGCTCAGCCTCTATGGCCCAGGCATTTTCTTTCTCCTCCTTGGCCTCCTCTGCCTGCACTACCTCCTCCTCCAGACTGTCTTGAGCCACGCTGATCTCTGAATCTTGCCTCCCCTTGGCCTCTTTCCCATCCTGATCTGCCTGACCCTCATAACCCTCCCCTGCCTCCCATTCTGAGCCCTGGCCGTCTGCAGCCTCCCTCCCCACTGTCTGGTCCTTAGCCTCTTGTCCCACTCCTTCAGTTTCCAGGGCCCATTTCTGTTTCAGCAACAGGCTCACCTCAGCCTCTCTGTTTTCATCCATCTCCTCCTCCTGAGCTCCTTTGGAGGCCTCCTCTATGGCCCAGACTAACCTAGTGCCCTCTGGGATCATATCTCCTGAGACTGCTCCATATTCTGTCTCCCTGACTCCTGGGAGGTCAGTCTCCTCGCTGCCTGAAGTTGTCCCAGCCTCCTCCCCACCTGAGGTCGTCTTGGCCTGCCCCCTGTCTGAGGTTGTCCTAACCTCCTCTCTACCCTGGGGTGCCCCATCCTCAGATTCTGCCTCTGGCTCTTGTGTCACCTGTGCCCTTGTGCTTTGGCCATCCCTCACCACAGCCACCACATCTTCTTCCCTTCCAGCCTCTTTGGCCCCAGCCCCCTGGATCTCCTCTGCAACTGCCTCCTTGACTGACTGTTCTGATGTCCTGCCATTCCTGCCAGCGCAGGCCTTCCCCTCAGGCTCTCTGCGCCAAATCCACTCTGACTCCACCCCTCTGGCCCCCCCTGGCATTCTTGCCCTGACCTCTTCCTCCTCCTGTTCCCAGGTTCTCAGTGTCTCTTCTCTGTTCACTTCCTGCTCATTGCTCTCCTGATTCTCCTGGGCTTGGCTGCTCCTGTCTCTGGCAGCCTCAGACCCTGCCTCAGACTTCCTTCTGGCCTGCAAGGGGGCACTTGGCTCCTGGCACCTGGAGGCCTTGGCTGCCTCCCAGGCCCCATCGTCTTGCCTATCTCCTTGAGACCCGCGGGAGCTGCCTTCTCCCCAACTCCAGGTCTGTTCTGTAACTGAACTTCCTTCCTGGTGTCTTCTAGCCACTTCAGGCCCTCTCAGTCCTCCGTCCCACTTGCCTTGGCTGCCTCTGAGGCTCTCCAGGGCCTCCTGAGCTTCCTCCTCTACAGTTCTCCCTGACTTTCTTGTAGCCACTTCCCCCAGTTCCTCTGCTGCCCATGCCTCCCTTCTCTCTGCAGTAGGGACCTCATCTCCTATAAGGTAGGAGACAAAGGAGCTGAAGGAATCCTAGAAGAATGGGAGAGGGGAGGGACAAAGGCATTAGGGGGAGGCCCAGCCCTCTCCTGGGGGCCCTTGGACAGAGGAACTCAGAATAGGAAGAGGGGTTCTGGGATCTGGGAGGAGGAAGACAACAGGGTCTGCCGAAGGAATAGGAAATGGCCTAGATTGGGGGTATGTGTATGTGTTTTTGGAGTTGGGAGGATTGAAATCCAGAAAAGATTGGGCTAGGAGGCTGCCTGATCTTAGGGAAAGAATCTCAAGTCTGAGGAGAGACTCAAAGGGAAGAGGGAAGGTGAGGCCCCAGGGAGCAGTGTAAAAGTCTCTGGCATCTCTTTGCCCCTCTCACCAGTGCCCCCCTCAAGGCCTGATGCAGCCCAGGGAGATGTAGCCGGAGGAAATCCATCCTGTCTGTCTCTGTGTGTCCAGAAAGCTGAGAATGACCGTCCCCACCCACCAACAGAAGCCTGTCTTCCCCGGGACCCAAGACACTTCCTCTTCCCCAGTCTCCCCTGACGCATCTTTACCCCAGGCCCTACCCACCTTCCACAATGCCCACAGCAGCTTCCAGCCCAGGCTGGGAAATGAGTGTGCACCACACAGGGGACTCGGGTGCATATTTGGAGCTAAAGGGCAAGGGAGGAAGCCAGAAAGGAAAAAAAGGGGAGCAGGAGACCTCAGAATTGGGGATGGGGGAGGGGTTATACAACAACTGCAGCTCAAGTGACTCAGGTCTTGTATTCACACCTCAGCCATTTCCGTCACCACCACCGCCCCCCCCCCCCCCCCAAGCCATAGCCACTCTGTGAGAGGAAGCTGGGGTTTGTGGTTCCTGTTTTGCCTGGGGACAAGGAGTAGGAGGGAGGAGGGAGTTGGTAAGAGCTCTGGCTTCTCATTTCAGGGTCATTAATGCTTCCCCAAGGGGAACAAGGGGCTGGATTGGTGGCTTCAATGCCTCTTCCTTCATCTGTAGTCATTCTTGTGAAACAAAACTTGGCTAGGCTTTTATTGTGGTTATTTGTGTCTACCTCCCAACTTCCTGTGAGTTTCTCGAGGGCAGAGACCACGTATGACACGTTGCTGAATTTCTAGAGTTCTGCATGGGTGGTAGGACCCCATTTTTCATTGGTTGCGTGACCTTGGAAGAAGACCAAAAGGAGTACATATCAAACAGCAGTCTGAGGGCCTGGTGCTGAGAAACAGCTGATACAGGTGGGCACCAGCTATTGGAAGACCACGAGAGAGATTAGCAGGGGAAGGAGGTAATGAAGAAAATTCAGAATTCCGCTTTACCACCTAGAGGAAGGTAAGAGAATCCACTCCTAATTTGGGACTATGTAAAGTAACATTGATCAACACCACTTCCCCTAGTCCCCTTCCACAGCCCTACTTCCTAAATTTCCAATTAGAGAAATGAGATGAGATCACAGAATCAAAAAATTGAGCCTTACAAGTCATCTGGTCTGAGCAGGCGGGAATCCTGCAGCAGCCTGCTCCGCCAGCACCCCTGTCTCTGGTGCTCTAATTCTTATTGCTAAAAGAATCTCTCAGGTCACCTTTACGTCCAACTTTGTATGGTTATCAGTAACTTTCTTTTTTTGTTTTTCCCTCTGTGAAACCGGGAGTTGGACTACTTCTGTGATGTTCTCTGATCCTAGGATAATTTGGGAAAGGGATCTTTTAATGCCTTAGACACTGCCAATAAATAATTCATTAAATCCTCGTAGGTGGGCGTTACCTTTACATTCAGTTACCTTTACAATCTGAGGGCAACAGACAGGCCTAAGAAAGACCGGAAGCTGTCCGTCTTTGTTCCCAGCCAGAAACTGTCTGAAATGAGGAACAAGGAGCCATATTTGTTCCTGGCAAATGAGGGCCGCGAGAGCTGAAGCCGCGCACAGCCATGATTAGTGCTGGTTCAACACAGTCACGGCCTTGGTGCCATTAATCTAACATTGGGGCTCTTCTTGCTGATCCCACTCACTTCAATTTTAAACCAGCGATTCCAGGGTTTTCCTGGCCACTCTCGGTTCTACACACTGAAGCTGGGAAAGCCTTAAGCAAACACAGTGACAAGACCCGGAAGTTGTGAGGACCTCCGAGCACGTGATGGGGGAACCCGCTGGCGCTGTCACGTGACCAGCCAACCCGGTGTTCGCTGTTGCGGAATGTTCCGCTGCTCTTAAAGGTACAGGCTGCAGGGACCCTTGCTTTACAGGGGGCGGGGGCAGAATCTGACAGGTGGGGCGTGCTGGGGCGTGCGAGAGCGCGAGATGGGTCCCGGGTTTAGCGTAGTGGATCGCGGGGCGCGAGTGCAGCAGAGAAGCCGCAGCTGGGACTGGCAGTGGGGCGTTGATCTTTCCCACATGTCGCAGACCGACATCTGTCCCACCGGAGCCAACTCTGAACTTTCGCTGACTTTGGACCCCTCGGGGGACCTGAACTTGATGCCATGGGAGGTTGTGCAGGCTCGCAGCGGCGCCTTTCGGATTCTGAGGGTGAGTATTACGGATCGCCCTGTGCCCCGCGACCACCTGATAAGCTCCGGAGCCGGCTTGACTTTGGGAGAACACTCGTGAAGTCATCCTACACCTGAAGGTCGGGTAGGGATCATGCCTTCTTCTCGCCCTCCCAGGAGAGGAGTCCGCCCCGGAACCCCGGCCAGTTCTGCTGGACCCGCAGGGCGCCCATTGGAAGAACGTGATCGGCTTCTGGTAAGTGCCCTGAAGAGTTCAACACTAATAAAAATGGGCAGAGAGAGGGAAGCGACAGAAGAAAAGAGGGAAGAAAGGGTTGAGCCGAAAAAGGAGCTGAATCCACAAATGTTTACTGAACCAGTTGGTTTTCCCTGAGGCAATATGTAAATTTCCCAAACTTAAATCTTGTACTTTCCACCTTGGTGTTTTGGCCAGACCCTCATACCACCTGTAGGATTATTAACTTGTTTTTAGTCCAACTAATTAAGCATTTACATTTGTAAATATACATATTGTTGAAGGAAAACTTTAAATCATTACTCTAGACAGAAAGCAATATTTTCCTAATGCACATTTAAATAAATACATAACTACTTTTTAAAAAAATCCTCACCTGAGGATATGTTTTTATTGCTTTTAGAGAGAGAAGAAGGGAGAGAGGAGAGGGTGGGAGAGAAACTTCAATGTAATCACCTCCCATGCATCCTGACGAGGAATGGAACCCACAACATTTGGGTGTACAGGAGGACACTCTAACTGAGCCACCCAACCGGGGCACATCACTGCTTTTTAAAAGATCATCCAAACCTCCAAAAATCACTTTAGTACTGAGCCTTGGGAATACTTCTAGCACTTACCTAAACATCGAGGACTTGGGTGGCACACTAGGTTGGAAGCGACTTTCCGTGTGACTCTAGTCACATAGCCTCTCTGAGCCTCAGTTTTGCAGCAGTGAAATGGGAAGAGCAATAGCACCCCTTCATGGGCTTGTGAAAAGGACACATGAAATCTCTGGGGCTGGGCCCCGTTCCATTCCCATTACTGAGTATAGCTCTGGGAGACAAGAGTAAGCAAATGAGATCCTTCATGGATCATAAGGGACTTTGGTATTATCTTGTCTTGATCCCGACAGCACTCTGCAAGGTAGAAGAGAAATTTGTATGCCTACTTTACACATGAGTAGACCGAGGCCACTCAAGTAGGAAGCAGCAGACTTGGGACCTGAACAGAGTCCTTTGGTTTCAAGCCCCAGGAGCTTTCTACTGTACCACAGCGCGTCAGAGACAGTGGATCAGTGGATGAGAAGTGCCCCAGGAACTGGTGGGAGCTCACAGGAACAGTCATCAAGGATGACTTCCTTCTCTTCCTGGAAGAAGTCCGGGAGATTAGATGTGAACTCAAGTCTGTGATCCCAAAGCCCGTATTTCTAACCCTAACACTGAATGGAGATGAGGTCTGGTGTTAGAGAAAAAAGTGAAAGCTGATCGAAGGAAAGGGGGAGGTTTGGTGCTAGAATTGTGGGAAGATTGTAGGCTGAAAGGTTAAGACCTGTTCTTATATGTCATTTACATCTCAGTAAAACTGGGAGAAAAAAAAAATCTGTCCTGCTCACTCCAGGCTCCTGGGCCTTTGCAACAACTTTTCTTATGTGGTGATGCTCAGCGCTGCTCATGACATCCTTAGCCACAAGAGGACATCTGGGAATGAAAGCCACGTAAGTGACCCTCTCTACCTCCACCACTCAGTTCAGTCCCTGTGGGAACATGAGGGACTAACCCTGGGGCAGAGGCTCCCTTGAAAAATTCATGGAATGGGTGTCGAAGGGTGGGACAAACGGCCCAAATTTCCCAGTCTCCCAGATGGCAGAGCATGAAGGGTGTTTAAGAATCAATTAGTGCCAGGTGTACAAACTCAGATGGTGGCTGTGTAGAAGCATGATTTATGGCAGAGTTTCTTAACCCTCACACTGTTAACATTTTGGGCCAGAATATTCTCTGTTGTGGGCTGTCCTGTGCATTGTCGGGTATTTAGCAGCACCCCTGGCCTCTTGGCTAATGCCAGTAGCACCCCCTGCCCACTAGTTGTGACATTCAAGAATGTCTCCAGGCACTGCCAGATGTTCCCTGTGGGATCTAATCACCTCCATTTGGGAACCTCTGTCTGGAGGGCACACGCCCAAGCAGTGCAGCTGCCGCCTTGCAGGTCCAACAGGGAATTTGGTCCAAGATGAGACTTTCTGTAAACCCACAATTTTTAATGAAAGTTCCTGAATGTGTTACCTAAGTAAAGTCCATTTTCAGGGCCATGTTTGGCCTGTGGATCATTCTGTGGAAACCTCCTCCTTCCCATTGTACACATAGAGAAGGTGAGGTCCAGGAGGTCAGAGAGAGCAGAGCCATCCTTCAAGTGAGAGCAGAGCTAGGACTGGAGCCAGGCCCTGTCTGTCTAGACCCTCTTGCCACCAGGGTGAGAGACTTTCTTTCTTCCTATCAGGTAGACCCAGACCCAGTTCCCACCCCCCACAATAACTCATCTCGATTTGACTGCAACTCTGTCTCCACAGCTGTGAGTAACCACCCGGTCTTCCCCTGACCCCCACCCCCACCACCTCAGCACCTGGCTGGGACTGTCCTAATCATAGTAATGAAGACTGTCATTTCCTGGCCCCATTCTGTGTGTAGCTGATCTTGGTTCATTTAATCCATGCAACAGTACTGGGAAGTAGGCACTGTGATCATCCCCCAAACTGAAGCTCAGAGAAGGTGAATACCTTGACACACAGCTAAGGAGCAGCAGAGCTAGGACTTGATCCACATCTGAATTCAGAGCCTATGCTTGCAGCAGGTCTAGTTAGCTAGTTTCCGTCTTTCCTTGGCCACTGATTCAGAGGTTTGTCCCTGAGAAGGTCTAGCGTCTCATTCAGTTCTCCTGTCCCAGGCAGTGCTCCTGGCAGACATCCTCCCCACGCTCGTCATCAAATTGCTGGCTCCTCTTGGCCTTCATCTGCTGCCCTACAGGTCTGGGTGGGGATGATGGGAGGAAGGGCGGTTGGGATCTGTGAGGAGGCTGGGAGGGCAAAGGAGATGAGAGCCAGAAATGACCTTCCCCTCTCCTCCTCCCCCTCCCCTCAGCCCCCGTGTTCTCGTCAGTGGGGTTTGTGCAGCTGGAAGCTTCATCCTGGTTGCCTTTTCTCATTCGGTGGGGATGAGCCTGTGTGGTGAGCATGAGATTTTGTATCAGGTGGGAGACCCAGAGGGACTGCAGCCAAGCATGTGTGGGAAGTAGTCTCCCCAGCTCCCCAGAGGAAATGGTTTATCTTTGTAACCCTCAGTAGGTGCTAGGACTGCACAAGTAGGAGATGGGAGATGAGGTCATTTTAGAGGCATGGGTGGTGGGGGAGGTGGGAGGAAATGGATGGATTAGATGAAGACTGAGGTGCACAGAGGAACCGAGACTCCATCATGGGGGTGGAGGAGGCGTCCGGGAAGAGTTCTTGCTCCTGGTTTGGAAACAGTGGGTGTCAGTACCATTCCCTGTGAGAGGACATTTGGAGAGGGCTTGGTTCTACCCTGGAAGTGGAGCTCCGCCCATCTAAGGATCTGATTTTTTGCCCCTCTGAGCTGATGCAGAGGTGGCCATGGCCAGACACCTTAAGGGACTAGAGTTATTGGGAAAGGGAGAGGTATGGCCACTGTTGTGCTTGTGCTCCCCCCAGGTGTGGTCTTCGCCAGCATCTCATCAGGTCTGGGGGAGGTCACCTTCCTCTCACTCACCGCCTTCTACCCCAGGTAAGCGAGCAGAGCAGGGAGTGGGGAGAGGAGGTCCCGCTGCTGGCTTCGGTCCTTTTTAGTGCTCCAGTGTTCTTCTTCTCAGGGCTGTGATCTCCTGGTGGTCTTCAGGTACTGGGGCAGCAGGGCTACTGGGGGCATTGTCCTACCTGGGCCTCACCCAGGCCGGCCTCTCCCCGCAGCACACCCTGCTGTCCATGCTGGGTATCCCCGCCTTGCTCCTGGCCAGGTAAGCTGCCCTGGGCTGGGCGGAAGAAGTATTTGAGGAAAGAAAACTAGATCATGATCCCTCCCAGTCCTCAGATCCCTACAGTCTTGTTATGAGGGATGAAGGTTCTGGACTCTGATAAGCCTGGGTTTGAGTCTGGAGCTGCCACTTGTTTACTGTGAGGTATGGGACAAGCTGCTTTACCTCTCTGACCCTCGGTTTGCCCATATCTCAAATGGTAGTCGTCCTCCTTGCTTTCCTGTTAGGTGATATATGTGGAGCATCCAGTACAGTGTGGTTCCCAAGGTGATTTGAGGGAGACAAGGGTGGGCTTATTAATTGTATGGATTGTCATGTGTATTAGGAAAAAAATTTAACCAGTCAAACCTGTGATTTCACAGATTATTCCTTAGGACAATGCCATGTAGAAAAAGGGAATTAATTGAAAGGAAAGTATTAAGTAAAAAAATAACATACACAGGAGGAATGTGGATATGACAAATAGCATGAAGACAAAACATAAGTGAAATTTTGGAAGTTCTAGTCTAGCACAGAATGACCACATAATAAATGGTAGCTAGAGCAATCCTTACAGTAATAATGTCAAGAAAACAGCTGACTTGCTTAGTGTGAGCCAGGAGTCAAAAAAAGGGCCCAGGGGTGGAAGCAGCAAGGAAACAAATTTCA
This sequence comes from Desmodus rotundus, assembly GCF_022682495.2. Lineage (NCBI taxonomy): Eukaryota > Metazoa > Chordata > Mammalia > Chiroptera > Phyllostomidae > Desmodus > Desmodus rotundus. The sequence goes on from NC_071387.1 coordinate 96,508,715, forward strand.
GCTCCAGAGAAAGAAGTGTTTCCTACAGTTGGAGCTCTCTAGCACAGGCGGGGTGCCTCAGAGGAGTATAGAAATGAGAGGGGCTGCTCTGGAAGGGAGTGGCCTTTCCCTCCTGACAGAGGCTCTTGGGCCTTGTCTCGTTCCACCTCCCCCTAGCTATTTCTTTTTGCTCACATCTCCTGAGCCCCAGGACCCTAGAGGGGAGGAAGAGGCAGAGAGGGCAGCCCGGCAACCGCTGATGAGCAGCGAGGCCCCTGAGCAGCAGTCAAAGCCAGGTAGGAGACGCAGGAGGGCCTCAGAGCTGTGCGCTCTTTCTAGGTTTTAGTTTTCTTCTCTAGAGTGGACAGTGGGAAGAGGAAGTGGATGTGTGTGCTGGTTATGGTAAGAGCCAATCACATTCATCTATTCCAGAAATACTCACTGAGTACTTACTATGTGCCAGACATTCAGTCACTGGGGGCGCGTGTAAGATAAGGAAATGAGGCAGAGTCTAACAGCTGAATCAGAAGCGTGCTTTTCACATATTGAAAAGCGCTGGAAGGGCAGAAAACAGGGTGTGCTAGAAGATGACAACTCGTGGGAAATGGAGAGGGGTTCTACTTAGAGAAGGTAGTCAGTGAAGGTCTTTTCAAGGAGGTGTCATTGGGCTAAAATGTGAGTGACAAGGAATCACCCAAGGACATTGGGTAAACAGGTTCTAGGTAGAGGGAACAGCAAGTGCTGAGACCCTGTGTTGGGAACGAGCCTGGATGTTCAAGAAACGGAGAGAAGGGGCCAGTGTGGCTGGGGTGGGGACGTATAGCCATCAAGCTGCACAGGAGCTGTGAAGAGGTCTCAGCTGGGGTTTTTTTTTACTCATGGTGACCTATATGTAACAAGGTTATGTATTCATATACCAACTTAACCATTTTAATTGTACAACCCAGTACGCATTCACGCTGTTGTGCTGGCTGGTTGATTCTTTCCCACCAGCACTCCTTCGCTTAGTCTGCCAACCTCACCTGCCTCTCTGTCCCTGCTCCTCTGCAGACTCCAGCACAAACCTCTCTTTTCAGGAGAAGTGGACTGTGTTCAAGGTATGGACAGTGGCTGTGGCCTGTCCCCATTGGTGGCCAGTGCCTGTCTCCCAGCCTTCCACTTATGTTATGTTTTCTGACTCATCCAGGGCCTGCTCTGGTACATCATCCCCTTGGTCCTGGTTTACTTTGCTGAGTATTTCATCAATCAGGGACTTGTGAGTAAGGGCCGACAGGAGGGGTGTGGAAATAGAGATCGAGATGAGGACTCACACGTCCCCATTCATCTCCCCTGTCTGGTCCTTGCCGCAGTTTGAGCTCCTCTTCTTCCGGAACACATTCCTGAGTCACGCTCAGCAGTACCGCTGGTGAGAACCTCGAGGTTGGGTGTCAGGACGGGCAGTCTGCTGGGAGGGCCTCGGGGTGGAGGTGCTGCTGTGTGAGTAGGCACTGGAGGGGCTTCCTTCTTCTCCCTGCCCCTGTCTAAGGTACCAGATGCTGTACCAGGCCGGCGTCTTTGCCTCCCGCTCTTCTCTTCACTGCTGTCGCATCCGTTTCACATGGGTCCTGGCCCTGCTGCAGGTACCAGGCCTCTGGCCTTCGCCCCTTCCCGACCTTAGCTCCCAGCTTCCCCAGGCCCCAGTGCTTCTGTCCATCAGCAGCAAGTGTTTATCGCTCCCTGTTGTGTTCTAAGCGCGAGGACAGAAGGGCAGCAGGGCTCCATGTCCAATGTGTCTTCCATAGCCAGACAATCCTGGATGGAAATCCTGGTTTCTGTACTCAGGCTTTGTGCCTATGGCCGGTCTCTGAAACAGTTTGAGCCTCAGTTTCCTCATCTAGAAGTCAGGCCAGGCTAACATCTGCTTCTCAGGGTAGTTTTAAGAAATACAGATGAGAAGAAGGGTGAAAAAGCAGTTAGAATCAGTCGTTTAATGATTATTTTGTACAAGCCTCGTGCAGAGACACAGGCTTTCAAATATTTCTAACCGTAACGACACGTGCAGTTTTTATTCCGCATGGTTAATTATGATAGAATCAGTGACACTGCACTCATCCAATGTATGTCTCAAGACATTTCAACTATCCATGACCAAAGTAACTTACAGCTTTAAAAAAACGAACACTTTTCCCTACGACAGTCTAAGAAAAGTACCTTTACATAACCAGCATTTATTGTGTCTTCGGCCCTGAAGGTAACTATTAAAGTAAACGTTCAAATATTATAGGAAAGTTTTTTACCCTTTTTAATTTACTTGAATTTATAACAAGATCTAGACTAAGTGTAGATTACACTCTAATGTTATGGAAACATCATGCAAATATCCTCTAACTTTCTCCTTTACTTTTTTAAGCAGTAGTGCCAGCCCAGGGCTTTGTTGCCCCAAAGTTCCAAATTGTGTCAACAATTCTTAACTCGGGATTTTTCATTAGATGCTGCTGAAATGTGGTTTATGATTTTAGTTACAATCTCAACCAAGGCTGCTTCGTAGAGATAGGGGCTTACAATCATTTAATTCCTTCACAGAAAATGTCTGGCCTAATGCCGCAGATGAGTGTGCAGTGTTTCGCAGGTCACTTTAGGATTACCAGAGTGTGCACTTTTAAATGCAGGTTTCTGAGCCCAGCTCGGATGGAATGAGTTAGAGCCTCTGAGGCCCAGGCTTGTGTGGGTAACAAGATCCTCAGGTGATCCTTTTGTGCACCGAGCAGCCCCTCTGGCCCCCACCCATTAGATGCCTGTAGCAACCTCCATTCCCACTGTGACAACCAAGAGCATCTCCAGACATTGTCAAATGTCCCCTGGGCAGCAAAATCAGGCCCAATTCAGAACCACTGGTCTAAATGTAGCCCCAGTATGGAAAACAGGGAAAACTATCCAGGGAGCCTTTGGGAGGAGAGAGAGGAGATCACGGGATTAAGCGACGCTAATCCACGCTGACCTGGGAAGCTGACCTGGGAACTGTGTAACCAGGAGATCCCCAGCAAGGGAAGGTGGAGTGGCATTCCCGGGAGTAGGAATGAAAAACAGCCAAGGGGCAGGGGAGGAGACCCACATGGTCTGGGTGCTGGGACAGGATAGGGAGAAGGCATGCCCTAGATCCCAGGGTCTGGTAAGCCAGCTGGATGTTAGGGTTTGACCCAAGCCTGCCAGCCCTCTCCCTTGTCAGCATCTCCAAGAACTGGGCCTGGAAGGGATGGCGGCCTCCCTCTCTGCCTGCCACCGGTCCCAGGTTCAGCCCTCCCCTCCACCTTGACCACAGTTCTTCAACCTGGCCTTCCTGCTGGTGGACGTGTGGTTGAGCTTCCTGCCGAACATCTACCTCATCTTCGTGATCGTCCTGTATGAGGGGCTGCTGGGTGGTGCTGCCTATGTGAACACCTTCCACCACATTGCCCTGGAGGTCAGCACCAGTTAGGCGAGAGCTGTATGTGGCCTTTTTGGGGAAAGCCAGGGCAGGGGTGTGGAGGGCTGAAGCTTCACCCCTGTTCCCCACTCTCCCCAGACCAGCTACAAGCACCGGGAATTTGCCATGGCAGCTACCTGTATCTCTGACACCTTGGGGATCTCCCTGTCAGGGCTCCTGGCCCTGCCTCTACACGACTTCCTCTGCCAGCTCTCCTGACACTGGGCTTCTTGGAACACAGGATGCATTGATAGGTGGGCAGGTCAGACCCCAGGCCTACAGCCCAGAGCACATCCATGAGCTCTGCCCCTGGACTTCGCTGCACGACTGGGCTGTGGAGAAGCGCTGAGGTTCCATTTTCCCTGGAGCAAGGGACAGAGCTTTCTCCCACTCCACGTTCACTTGAGGTCCTTGGTATTATGCCTCAGAATAAATGCCTCTATTATCGATTGACTCCTGTGCCATTTTTCTCCTTGAGACAAAGTTTATTATAAAAGTAATACCAGCCCACATTGGAACACATACAAGAGAGTGTAAAGATAGCATTTTAGCAGATCTCTACCTAGTCTTTCAGGCTTATTCATTCACTCACTGTATGACACAGTCTGTATACATTTTTCTCCAACATGTAGGTTTTCAAACATGCAGAGAAGTTGAAAGGATTTGTGCAGTGAATACTCATGTAGGTACTGCCTGGGTTCTACTGTGACCGTTCTGCTATTGCTGCATCAACACAGATCCAGCCCTCCCTCAGTGCATCTTATTTTTGTAATGCACTTCGAAGGAGGTCAGGAGCTGGCTTTTGGGCATTCTTCACACCGAGTCTTATTTTTCTACTGGGTCAGCTGTGGCGGCTGTGAAGGCCCTAAACCCCAAGGCTGATGTGGCTTGAGGCCAGGCAATGTTGGTGGTCAACATCAGTGTGGCCTGGGGACCACAGAACATTCTGAGGACCACCTTGGGACCTAAAGGCACCATGAAGTTGCTTGGTTCTGGTGCTGGAGACATCAAGCTTACTAACAGCAGTGTGCTGCTTCATGACATGCAAATTCAACACCCAACAGCCTCCTTACTAGCCAAAGTAGCAACAGTCCAGGATGATACCTGGCAGTGGTACCACTTCCAATTTCCTAATTATTGGAGAATTGCTGAAACATGGATCTCCATTTCTGAAGGTCTCGTCCCAAAATAATAACAGGATTTGAAGCTGCAAAGGAAAAGGCACTTCAGTTTTTAGGACAGCTCAAAGTAAGCAAAGAGATGGGTAAGGAAACACTTGTAGATGTGGCCTGTGTGCTGAAGTTCATGCTGAACTTGAAGATGTCTTGGCAGAGGCTGTAGGTAACTACATTTTGACCATTAAAAAAACAAGATGAACCTACTGACCTCTTCATGGTTGAGATCATGGAGTAGAAACATAAATCTGAAACCAATACAAGCTTAATCAGAGGCCTTGTTTTGGACCATGGGGCATGGCATCCTGATACAAAGAAAAGAGTGGAAGAAGCTTACATTTTCACGTGCAATGTATCATTAGAATGTGGAAAAGGTGTGGCTCAATGGATTGAGCACTGGCCTGTGAACCAAAGGGCTGCCAGTTCGATTCCCAGTCAGAGCACATGCCTGGGTTGTGGGCCAGGTCCCCAGTAGGGGGGGTGTATGAGAGGCAACCACACATTGATGTTTCCCTCTCTTCCTCCCTTCTCCTCTCTCCAAAAAATAAATAAAATCTTTTATTTTTAATTTCTCTTAAAAAAAAAAGAATATGAAAAGGTGAATTCAGGCTTGTTTTTTACAAGGTTGCAGACGAAAGAGAGAAACTGGTAAAAACAAAGAAAATTCCTTGAAGATAGAGTTAAAAAAATAGAACTGAAAAAAGAAAGTCTGTGGTGACTCAGATAAAGAATTTGTTATTAATCAAAAGGGAATTGACCTATTTTCTTCATATGCTCTTGCGGGAGGAGGCAGAGCAGCTCTCCACAGAGCTAAACAGAGAAATGTGGGAAGGCTGGCTCTCGCTTCTGATAGGGAAGCTCTAAATTCTTTGATGACCTAACTCCTGATTGGGACATGCAGGACTTGTGTATGAGTACACATTGGGAGAAAAGAAGTTTGCCTTTATTGGGAAATGTAACAGTCCTCACTGGCTCTGTCACATTGTTGGTCAAAAGACCAAATAAGCACACACCCAAAGATGCAATAAGATGTCTTGGGGGCTATTAAAAATGCTATTGATGGCTGTGTAGTTCCAGGCGCTGGTTCAGTGGAAGTGGCAGTGGCAGAAGCCCTGACTAAGTATAAGCTCAGTGTAAATCCAGGCAGGGCCCAATTTGGAGTCCAAGCATTTGTTGATGCTCATTTGCTCATTATTCCCAAGGTTCTTGTTCAGAATTCTGGTTTTTACCTTCAGGAAACATTCAGGAGTTCAAGTAGAAATTCAGAATCAGGTTAACTTGTGGGTGTGGACTTGAATACAGGTGAACCAATGGTAGCCGCAGAAGTAGGTGTATTGGGTAGCTATTGTGTAAAGGAACAGCTTCTTCACTCCTGTACTGTGATTGTCACCAACGTTTCCCTGGTTGATGAGGTCATGCGAGCTGGAGTGTCTTCTCTAAGAGGCAGCATTGAAGCTTTCCTTGTATCATCTGAACCTTGAGTCCTTGTGAGGGTGTCCAACCCGCAGCCCTGGATGGCTATGAATGCAGCCCAACAAAAAATTGTAAATTTACTTAAAACCTTCTTTTGCTCATCAGTTTTCATTAGTATTTGTGTATTTAATGTGTGGCCCAAGCAACTCTTCTTCCAGTGGGGCCCAGAGATGCCAAAAGGTTGGGCACCCCTGCTACAGAGTGGTCCTAAGAATACAGCTATGGAATTTTTGTCCAATTCCAATTGGACAAGTCATATCCAATTCTTTGAATATGACTTTCAAAGAATTTTCTCATGTGAAGAAAGGAGAGAGCACCAGTACCTATTCAAATTCCAAAGTTTGAAATTATAATTAAGGTATTTTTTAAACTGCGCTCCATGTGTACATGTAAAGCAGACCATTTTCACCCAATAAACAGGATGTTTTGCTTTAGCTTCAGTGATATAAAAATACATGTTTGAGAAACACTGTTATCTCCCTTATTAAGTATTCTTTGAAAAATACATTTTAATGATTTAATAATGTCTCCTGATGATTTATTTTAATTTACCCAATAGTTCTACATTAAGCATTTAAGTTTAAATTTTTATGGTAATATAAATAACACTTAAGTAACTTAAGTTATGAAAGCATCCCTGTTTCCTTAGTATAAACTGCTGTGAGTGCTTTTGAATAGCTTTGCTAAAATGCTCCCCAGGAAAGTTAAGTGGTAGTGGGTAGAAAAATGCATGAACTAGAGGCAAGGGAGTTGAAGGAGCTGCAAGTGTAAAGTGGCAAAAATAAACAGAGGAGGCAGAGATAGAAAGATGGCTGAAGGCACAGCGACTGAGAGCTAGGCGAGACGAAGTGTTCAGGTAGACCATAATTTTACGCCTCTGAACATTTGCTTATGCTGAAATATCCATCCCGAATCCTCTAGTGCCATTTTTTTCTCACTCACATTAATCTCTCCATGTTTTCACAAAGTCACTTTTACACAGCTGGTGTATTGCTACAGTCCTCAAAAGTGAAATTGTGTTGCTAAGCTTTGTATTTTGAAGACTTCGCAATGCGTGTGCAATAAACGTGTTTAACCTGAAGGAAAAGTAGGAGGCTCTCTTGAATACACTTCCCTCTGCATGCTTCACTGTGCACAATATTAACTAGAACCCAGTATTTTTGCACAGTCCTTTTTTAGGTAAAATTTATATACAGTAAAATGTACAAATGGTTATATGTTTTTTAAGTAGCTGAGGTGGGCTTAGCAGTGTTTTCCATACTTCACTGCTACTATCTCTACCATATTTTCCATATCTGTGCATTCCAGTACTTTCATTAATATTTTTCATAAAGTGGCTAACTTTTAATAAATTGTTATTTTAAAGGGAAACAATGTTACTAATGGAAATCATGAGTTTGAAGTGCTAGTTATATATTTTTCTCTGGCACATTAAAATAAATACATAACTATGGTGTTTAAAATGAACACCCAAGTACCCACTGAGACTACCCTGTCACTGCTAGTGATGGTGGGGGCCCAATGCAGGGAAATGCGGATATGATGGTTAACAACGGGCTCTGGAGGCAGAGGAACCTCACTCTTGGGTCTCAGTTCTGCCATTCACTAGCTCTCTGATTTGGGGTAAATCCCTTCATCTCTCTGCCCCTCAGTTTCCCAATCTGCCACTTGGGGATAACTCTAGTACCAACACATCATAAGGTGGTTGTGGAAATTATGTGAAATCATGGAAAAGCACAGTCAGCACTCAATGAATGTCAGCTTTGATCATGCCATGGTTTGAATCCTGCCTTTACCTTTTACACTGTATCGTGCCAGTGGTTCTCAAACTTAAGTGTGCACCAGAGGACTTCTTCAAAATACAGATTGCTGAGCCCAGCCCCAGGGCCTTTGACAGGGAGCATGGGTCGGGGACCAAGAGCATTTCTATCATTTACCCAGGGGATCCTGCTGCTCTTCGAAAACCACACTTTGAGAAGTGCTTTTCCTTTTTAACAAATCTTCATAAGTCTTTTCCTTCTTTTTGGTTCAACAAGCTTATGCATATATTCTTCATGCCAGGAACTTTTTTTGCTGTAAATACAAACATAGATTTCGTTTGTGATGGGCGAGTAATATTTCATCACAGTGGCTCTTTACCACATAGTCATTCTATTAATGTTGGTCATTTAACTTGTTTTATTTTTTAAGATTTTTATTTATTTATTTTTAGACAGAGGGGAAGGGTAGGAGAAAGAGGAGAGAAACATCAATGTGTGGTTGCCTCTCATGTGCCCCGCGCCAGGGAACCTGGCCCACAACCCAGGCGTGTGCTCTGACCGGGAATTGAGCCAGCGACCCTTTGGTTCATGGGCTGGCTCTCAATGCACTGAGCCACGCCAGCGAGGGAACTTGTTTTCATTTACCACTATTATTAAAAATAAACCTCTGTGCATTATATATTTTCTACGTATGAGTATTCTTTTAGGATAGATGCTCAAAACTGAAATTTGTAGGGATAAGCATTTCTTTAGGTCAATGTCACTGCATTGCGTTTTGAAAGGTTTTCTGTTTGTTTTACTGGTTTATATGCCCCAGGCATTTGTCACAACACATTCCTTGGCACTGGGTACAGTCATTTTGAAATCTTTGTTAAGTGAGTTAAAAACATTTAATCTTGAAAATTTTAAAAATTACTTTTAACAGGATTATTGAGATACACCTCACCTACCACACAATTGGTTTTCAGTATAATCCAAGATACGTGGACCTTCACCACAGTCAAAATTAGAACATCTTTATCACCTCAAAAAGAAATCTTACAACCTTTACCTCCACACCCCCTCCTCTTTCATCCCCCCACATGCCCGAGAAACTGCCCCTCAACTTTCTGTCTATAGATTCCCTATTCTGGGCATTTCCTATCAATGGAAGCAGAACGTGTGGTCTTTTGGGACTGGTTTCTTTCACTTAATATTTTCAAGGCTCATCCATGTTGTAAATCACTTTATTCATTTTTATGGTTGAATATTATTCCATTGCATAGATGTGCAATGTTTACTCACCCATGCAGCAGTTGACGGGCATTTGGGTTGTTTCCATTTACAGGCTATTATGAACAACACCTCTATAAACATTTGTATCAAGTTTTTGTGTGGCCATAGTGTTTTTATTTCTCTTGGGCAATACCTAGGGTCGTTTGGTAATTCGCTGTGATCCTTTGAGGAACCTCCAGACTGTTTTCCAACGTGGCTATACCATTTTACATCCCACCAGCATGTATGAGGGGTCTTGTTCTGCACATCTTCACCAATCCTTGCTATTTTCCTTTTTGTTTGTTTGTTTTTTTCAAGTATAGCCGTCAACTGGGTATGAAGTGGTGTCTCATTGTGGTTTTGATCAGCAGTTCCCTGAGGGCTGATGATTTTAAGCATCTTTTCATGTGCTTGTTGGCCACTCATACGTCTACTCTGGAGAGAAAATGTCTATTCAAATCTTTTGCCCCTGTTTAAATTGGATTGTTTGCCTTTTTATTTTGAAGCTGTAAGAATTCTTTATATCTTCTAAACAAAATTTCTTATGAGATGCATCATTTTCAAATATTTTTCTCCCATTCTGGGTGTTGTCTTTTTACTTTCTTGATGATGTCATTCGATGCACAAAAGTTCTTAATTTTGATGAAGTCCAGTTTATGTTTTTTTTCCTTTGGTGGTTTGTGCTTTTGGAGACATTTCTAAGAAACAGTTGCTGAATCCAAGGGCATAAAATATCACCCCTGTGTTTTCTTCTACGGATTGTGGATTGCATAGTGTCGCTCTCACAGTCAGGTCTTTGGTCCGTTTTGAGTTTTGTTTTGTGTTGTTTTGCTTTCTTGCACGTAGTGGGAGGTGGGAGTCTGTGCAGAAAGAGTTAACACAGCAGGCCAAACCAAAAAACTTGTGAAAGTCTGCTTGTAAAAAATGGCCTTTGGCTGGAGTTCGGTGATTTAGATTTCAGGAGGTTTCCCACCATTAACTAATAAGAGGGCCTCTCTGTGCCTAAACTGTTTGTACTACCAATGCGGTGCAGGCTGAACACCTGCTTTCCTTCTGAAGGTCTGGAGTTTTGGTGCTTGTTAGGTAGAGTGCCTGACCAGCCTCAGGGAGAACCCTGGCACTGAGTCTTAATGGGTTTCCCTACTTGACAACATTTCACACCTCTTGCTCTAACTCTTTGCTACAGGAATTAAGAATACCCTAGGTATTCCCTAGAAATACCTTAGGTATACCCTAGGTACCCAGGGGAGAAGACCCTTGGAAGCTTCTGTCTGGTTTCCCCTGGACTTCAGTCACCCTAGGAGCCTTCATTTTCCCTTTGCTTATTTTGCTTTGCTTCCTTGCACTCTAATAAAGCATAGCTACAAGTATGACTATGCTGAATTCTGAGAGTCTTCCTGGCAAAGCATTGAAATTGGATGGAATCTTGGACCCCCTCCCAACACAGGGTCCATCTTCATTCTTTTGCCTGTGGATACCCAGTTGTCCCAGCACCATTTGTTAAAAAGACTTTCCCTATTAATTTCGTGTGCCTCCTACTGGGAACCTGGCCCGCAACCCAGACATGTGCCTTGACTGGGAATTGAACTGGCAACCCTTTGGTTCACAGACTGGCGCTCAATCCACTGAGCCACACCAGCCATGGCTCTGTTGAAAATCAGTTGACTGTAAATGTAGGGGCCTATTTCTAGACTCTCAGTTTGATTCTACTGACCTATATGTTATTCTTATGCCAGTAAAGTGCTCTTGATTACTGCAGTTTTGTAGTGAGTTTTTGAAATTGGTAAATGTGAATCCTTTGACTTAGTTCTTTTTCAATATTTTTTTAATTTTTTATTGTTATTCAATTACAGTTGTATGCCTTTTCTCCCCATCCCTCCACCCCACCCCATCAGTATTGTTTTATGAATTTTAAGATGAGCTTGTCAATTGCTGCAAAGAAGCCAGCTGTGATTTTGATAGGGATTGCATGGAATCTATAGATCAATTTACAGAGTATTGCTATCTTAACGACATTAACTCTTCTGATCCAGGAACATGGGATGTCTTCCTACTTATTTAGGTCTTCTTTGTTTTCTTTCCACAGTGCTTTGTAGTTTTCAGAGTATACATTTTGCCTGTATTTATTAAATTTTTTCCTAAATATTTTATTCTTTTTGGTGCTTTTGTAAGTGAAATTTCCTTTTTAAATAATTTTTATTTTTCAGTTACAGTTGACATACAATATTATATTAGTTTTGGCTGTACAACGTGGTGATTAGACACTTGTAAAACTTATGAAGTGATCACCCAATAAATCTAGTACCCATCTGACACCATACAGTTACTACAATATTATTGCCTATATTCCTTGTGCTGTATTTTACATCCCTGTGACTATATTGTAACTACCAATTTGTACTTCTTAATCCCTTCCCCCCATCTGGCAACCATCAAAATGTTCTCTGGCTATGGCTGAGTGGCTCAGTTGGTCGGAGAACCATCCTGTACACCAAAAGGTTTCAGGTTCGATCCCCTGGTCAGGGTACATGAGTGAGACAACCAATTGATGTTTCTCTCTCATCAATGTTTCTCTCTCTCTCTCTTTCTGTCTGTCTCTCTCTCCTTTCCTCTCTCTCTAAAATCAGTAAGTATGTATCCTTGGGTGAGGATTTTTTTAAAACTAATTCTCTTTAAAAAAAGATGTTTTCTGTATCTGTGATTTTGTTTCTGTTTTGGTTTTTTAGATACCACAAAAAATTGAAATCATATGATGTTTGGGTTTTTTTCTGTCTGACTTATTTTACTCAGCATAATATCTTCCAGGTCCATCCATATTGTTGCAGTTGGAAAATTTTATTCTCTTTTATGGCTGAGTAATATTCCTCTGTATGAGGTCTGTCTGGGAAAAGTCCAGCCATTGTTAATATAACTAGAACAGTTTGCCCGATGTTGATGTAACCTGGCAGCCCAGGAGAGTGGACTGGAATGCACATGCATGAACAATGATGACTTCACTGTACTAGTCAGTGGGGGCAGTAGATGACATTGAGTGAGCATGTGTACTGTGTGGCCGTCACATTAAAAATGACTGAGTGAGTAGAATATTGGATCTGCATCAAATTTTGCAATAAGCTTGCACATTCCTCTGTGGAAGCTATTGGGATGATTCAGAAGGCTGCAGCTATGGGCAACTGGTGATTGGCAGCTTCACTACAACACACCTGCTCATGCATCATGTCTCTTGCAGAGTTTTTTGGTGAAACATCAAATCACCCAGGTGACTCAGCCCCCCTACAGCCCAGATTTGGTAGCCTATGACTTCTGGCTTTTCCAAAAACTAAAATCACTTTCATATATATGTATATGAATCAATATATGTGTATATATGTATATATATTATATATATAATCAATATATACATATTGATTATGCTATTACCATTGTCCCAATTGTCCCTCTTTGTCCCCCTCTGCCCAGTAACCCCCTTCCCTCCAGCAATCCCCCACTTGGTTCATGTCCATGGGTCGTGTGTGTAAATTCTTTGGCTTCGTCCTTTCCTATGCTATTCTTAACTTCCTCCTGTCTATTTCGTTCCTACCAATTATGCTTCTTAATCCCTGCACCATTTCCCCATTCTCCCCCTTCCCGCTACTCCCTCCCCCCTCCCCCCCAGCTGATAACCCTCCAAATGATCTCCATATCTATGATTCTGATTCTGTTTCTATTCTGGTTTGCTTAGTTTGTTTTGTTGTTGTTTTAGATTCAGTTGTTGATAGTTGTGAACTTGCTGCCTTTTTATGGTTCATGGTTTAATTTTCATGATCGTCTTCTTTTTCTTAAATAAGTTCTTTTAACATTTCCTGTAATAATGGCTTGGTGGTGATGAACTCCTTTAATTTTACCTTGCCTTGGAAGCACATTATCTGCCCTTCCATTCTGTTTTTTACTTTTTTTTAAGATTGTATTTATTTATTTTTTTTAGAGAGAGGGGAAGGGAGGGAGAAAGAGAGGGAGAGAAACATCAATCTGTGCTTGCCTCTCCTGTGCCCCCTACTGGGAACCTGGCTCACAACCCAGGCATGTGCCCTGAATGGGAATCGAACTGGCAACCCTTTTGTTTTCAGGCCTGCACTCAATCCACTGAGCCACTCCAGCCAGGGCTCTAGCCTTCCATTCTAAATGATAGCTTTGCTGGATAGAGTAATCTAGGCTATAGGTCCTTGCTTTCCATCACTTTGAATACTTCTTGCTAGACCCTTAATGCCTGCAAAGCTGCTTTTGAGAAATCCACTGCTAGTCTTATGGGAACTCCTTTGTAGGTAACTCTCTGCCTTTCTCTTGCTGTTTTTAAGATTCTTTCTTTATCTTTAACCTTTGGCATTTTAATTATGATGTGTCTTGGCGGGTTCTTCTTTGGGTCCAACTTGTTTGGGACTCTGTGCTTTGTGGACTTGTACATCTATTTCCTTCACCAAATTAGGGAAGTTTTCTTTCATTTATTTTTTTCAAATAATGTTTCAATTTCTTGCTCTTCACCTTCTCCTTCTGGAATCCCTATGATTCAGATGTTGGCACATTTAGAAATGTCCCAGAAGTTCTTAAACCTATCCTTGTTTTTTGGAATTCTTGTTTCTTCTTTTTGTTCTGGTTGAATGTTTATCTCTTCCTTATGTGCCACATCGTTGGTTTGAATTCCAGCTTCCTTCCCTTCTCTGTTGGTTTCCTGTGGACTATTCTTTATTTCACTTAGTGTAACCTTTATTTCATCCTTTTTTTTTTTGCCATACTCAAGGAGTTCTCTGAGCATCCTTAGCACCAGTGTTTTGAACTGTGCGTCTGATAGGTTGGCTGTCTCCCTTTTGTTTATTTCTTTTTCTGGAATTTTGTTCTGTTTTTTCATTTGGGCCTTATTTCTTTGTCTCTTCAACTTAGCAGCCTCCCTGTGTTTCTTTCTGTGTATTAGGTAAAGCTGCTTTTTCTCCCTTAGTAGTGTGGCCTATGTTGAAAAGGCTTGTAAGTTGTGTAGGGTGGAGCCTTAGGTATTTGCCAGGGTGGGCACCTGCTTCACCACTTTGTGGCTGTGTGGGGAGCGCTTGGAGAGAGGACAATGCTGCCACCTGGCTTCTGGTGGCTCACCTGGCACTCGCTCCATTTCCAGTCACTTCACCCCCTTCCCATGTGTGACTGGCACCTTCCAGCTGCTGCCCCATTGGTGAATCCCAGAGTGGGTGTGTTTGTGTACATTCTAAGACCATGCTGGCCCTTAAGCGGAAAACATCCAGCTGTTTCTTCCACCATCCCAAACCCCACTGGCTTTTACAGCCAGAAGTAACAGGGACCTATCTTCCCAGTGCTGGAACCCTGGGCTGTGCTGTCTAACCTGGGGTTGGGGTCACTCACTCTGAAGGTATCCCTCCTGTCCATTCCACTGCTGCTGCCCCCGCCACCTTTCTGCATCACACCTCCTCTCTTCTCATCCCCGCAACTCTGCCCCTCCTACCCATCTGGATGAATGTATTTTCTGTAAATCCTTGGTGATCGAACTTCAGTATGGCTTGATTTTCTGATAGTTCTGGGTTATTACTGTTGAGATCTGGTAGTAATTCTTTCTATGGTTGCACAAGGAGGCAACATGTGTCTACCTACACCTTCATCTTGACCAGATGTCTCTAAAATCACCTTTGAAAGGGAAGAGATTTCAGACCATTGATGAGATTCAGGAAAAAATGACAGGGCAGCTAATGGCAACTGGGAGAACTGTGTGAGGTCCTAAGTTGCCTACTTTGAAGGAGTCTGAGGCATCATTGTCTTATGTACAATGATTCTTGCATCTTGTATCTTCTTCAATATGTCTCTATTTCTCATATGACATGACTGGATATCTTCTAGACATACCTTGTATGTATGTACCACTTCTTATTTATCCCTTCATCTATTGATGGACACTTAATTTGCTTTCATACTGTGGCTATTGTAAATAATGATGCAATGACCGTATGGATGCATATGTCTTTTCGAGTCTCCAGATAAATACTCAGAAGTGGAATTGCTGGGTTCTTCTTGGTCACTTGTTATAGCCTTTGTTTCAAAGTCTATTTTGCCTGGTATAAGTATTGCTACCCAGCTTTTTGCTTGTTTGTTTTTCTTTTCACGCCTTTACTTTCAGTCTGTGTGTCTTTTCATTTGAAGTGAGTCTCTTGTAAGAAGCATATATGTAAGGGTCTTGTTTTCTTAGACATTCAGCCACCCTATGTCTTTTGATTGGAGCATTTAGTCCATCTACATTTGAAGTACTTGTTAATAGATATGCAGTTATTGATGTTTTATTATTCCAATTTTTTCTTTTTTTTAATGTTTATTTATTTATTTATTTATTTTTAGAGAGGGGGAAGGGAGGGAGAAAGAGAGGGAGAGAAACATCAAGGTGTGGGGACCTGGCCCACAACCCAGGCATGTGCCCTGACTGGGAAGCGAACCGGCGACCCCTTGGTTTGCAGGCCGGTACTCAATCCACTGAGCCACAACAGCCAGAAATTTTTTTTCTTCTTAAAGAAGTCCCTTTAATACTTCTTTTTCTTTTTACTTTTTTTTTGTTTTAATTACAGATTGGGGAAGGGAGGGAGAGAAACATTAATGTGTGGTTGCTACTCACGCGCCTCCTGTTGGGGACCTGGCCATAACCCAGGCATGTGCCCTGACTAGGAAATCAAACTAGCGACCCTCTGGTTCACAGGCTGCTGCTCAATCCACTGAGCCACACCAGCCAGGGCAACATTTCTTATAGTACTGGTTTGGTACTGATTAACTTTGTTAGCTTTTTCTTATCTGGGAAGCTCTTTATCTGTCTTTATCTGATTCTAAACTATAGCTATTCAGGGTGGTGTAATCTTGGTTATAGATCCTTGCTTTTCATCACTTTGAATGTTTTGTTTTCTTAATTTCATTTTTGGATTGTTCATTATAAGTGTATAAAAATACAATTGATTTTGTCTGCTGATGTTTCACCCTCAACTTTGCTGAACTTGTTATTAGTTCAAATGGGTTTTTGTAGAATCCTTAGGATTTTCTATATACAAGATTATGTTCTCTGCAAACATTTCTAATCTAGATGCCTTTTAGTTCACTTTATCGCCTAATCGCCCTGCCCAGAACTTCCAGTACAACATTGAATAGAAGTGGCAAGAGCAGACATTCTTGTCTTGTTCCTGATCTCAGGGAAAAAACTTTCAGTCTTTCATCATTAAGTATGACGCTAGCTGTGGGGTTTTAATAGATGCCCTTTATCATATAGAAGTAGTTCTCTTCTGATACAGATTTGTTAAGTGTTTTTTACAGGAAGGGGTTTTGGGTATTTTCAATTCATTTTTGTATCTACTGAGATGATCATGTGGTTTTTTGCTCTTTATTCTATTAATATGATGTAGTACATTAATTCATTTTCATATTTTAAACCTACTTTACATGCCTAATAAATCCCATTCGATCATAGTCTATGTATTAGATTTTCTAGTATTTTGTTGAGGATTTTTGTGTCAATATTCATAAAAGATAGTGGTCTGTAGCTTTCTTGTGTTGTTTTTGTCAAGTTTTGGTATCAAGGTAATATGGGCCTCATAGAACAAGTCGGGGAGTAGGTCCTCTCTAATTTTTTCAAAGAGTTTGTAAAGAGGTGTAAATTCTTCTATAACTATTTGTAGAATTAACTAGTGAAACTATCAGGATCAGGCCTTTCCTCTGTGCATAGTTTGCTACATGTGATTTTTAAGCACTTGAAATAACTGAGAAATGAAATTTTTAATTTTATTTAATATGAATTTGTTGTTAAATATAATAAGCCACAGATGGCTATCGTTTACTGTATTGGACAGAACAGGTCTGGAAGAGTGGTTCTCAACAGGATGGCACTGCCCCCTATGGTCATTTTGGAAATCCACGGGAGTTTGGAACCTCACTGTGAATGCGGGCAGTGCCCGTAAGCGGATGAGGGCCAAGCCACCCTGCCATATGCATTCTCCTGTATGAAGAGTAATTTTCCTAAACTTGAGTGGCTTTGCAGTGACCCCCTTGCCCAGACATTTTACAAGATGGGCCAAGAATCTAACTTCATTTTCGGTGTGATCCCCAAGTATATCTTGCTTGGTTTAATATATACTGAATTTTCCAGGAATTCAACTATCATGTACACCGTAGGAAGACTATTTTTGAATTGTTTGGATCTTTCCTAAGAGCTGTTTACTCTATGTGGAAAATCCCCGCACTGAAGGCAACACCCATAGCAAACCGCATTGTTTTCTGGCTGTATTGTAGCTACCTTGTTCATTGTGATTCTAGGTATACAGTTGTCCCCACCCCTTACCCACAGGGGATGCTCCCAAGATGCCCCACTGGATGCCTGAAACTGGATAGTACTAAACCCTACATATACTATGTTTTTTGCTATACATACATACCTATGATAAGTTTAATTTATATATTAAACACAGTAAAAAACAACTAATAATGAAATAGAACAATCATAACAATATACTGTAATAAGTTATGTGAATATGGTCTTTCTCAAAAATCTTATTGTACTCACTTTTCTTTTTTCTTTTTTAAATATATTTTATTGATTATGCTATTACAGTTGTCCCATTTCCCCCCGTCTTTGTTCCCCTCCACCCTGTGCTTCCCCTCCCACCCACATTCCCCCCCTTTAGGTCATGTCCATGGATCATACATATAAATTCTTTGGCTTCTACATTTCCTATACTATTCCTAACCTCCCCCTGTCTATTTTCTACCTACTATTTATGCTTCTTATTCCCTGTACCTTTTCCCCCATCCTTCCCTGACCCCCTCCCTGCTGATAACCCTCCATGTGACCTCCATTTCTGTGATTCTGTTCCTGTTCTAGTTCTTTGCTTAGTTTGTTTTTGTGTTTGTTTTTGTCTTAGGTTCGGTTGTTAATAACTGTGAGTTTGTTGTCATTTTACTCTTCATAGTTTTTGATCTTCTTTTTCTTAGATAAGTCCCTTTAACATTTCATATAATAAGGACTGATGATGATGAACTCCTTTAATTTGACCTTATCTGGGAATCACTTTATCTGCTTTTCCATTCTAAATGATAGCTTTGCAGAATAGAGTAATCTTGGATGTAGGTCCTTGCCTTTTATGACTTGGAATATTTCTTTCCAGCCCCTATTTGCCAATAAGGTTTCTTTGAGAAATTAGCTGCTAGGCTTTATGGGAACTCCTTTGTATGTAACTCCTATTTTCTTGCTGCTTTTAATATTCTCTCCTTATCCTTAATTTTGGGTGATGTAATTATGGTGTGCCTTGGTGTGTGCTTCCTTGGGTCCAACTTCTTTGGGACTCTCTGAGATTCCTGGACTCCCTTGGAAGTCTATTTCCTTTGCCATATTATGGAACGTCTCCTTCATTATTTTTTCAAATAAGTTTTCAATTTTTTTGTCTTCCTCTTCTCCTTCTGGCACCCCTTTGATTCAGATGTTGGAATGTTTAAAGTTATCGCAAAGATTCCTAAGCCTCTTCACATTTTTTTGAATTCTTGTTTCTTCATTCTGTTCTGATTGAATGTTTATTTCTTCCTTCTGCTCTGAACTGTTGACATGAGTCCTGGTTTCCTTCCCATCACTGTTGGTTTCCTGTCCATTTTCCTTTATTTCACTTTGCATAGCCTTCACTGTTTCCATCTATTTTGCAACCATACTCAACCATTTCTGTGAGCATCCTGATTACCAGTGTTTTAAACTGTGATGTGATAGGTTGGCTATCTATTCATCACTTAGTTGTATTTTTTCTGGAGCTTTGATCTGTTCTTTCATTTGGGCTTCTTCTTCTTCTTTTTTTTTTCTCTGTGAGCCTGTTATGTAGTAAGGGGCAGAGCCTTAGGTATTCACCAGGGTTGGGCAGCACCTGTGTTGTGGCACTATATATGGGGAGGGGTCCAAGAGGGAATAATGCCGCTTTCTTGGCTCTTGGCTGTCTTTCAGTCACTTCCTCTGCTACCCACAAGCAAATTGGGCCCTTCTGGTGCTGATTCCTGAGTGGGTGGGTTTGCATACCTTATGGGACCATGTGGGTCTCTCCAATGAACTCTCCTGTGAGGCTTGGAGTTTCTCCCACCACCGCAACCCCCACAGGTTTTTTCAGTCAGATGTTTTGAGGTTTAATTGCTCCGCACTGGAACCCTGGATTGCTCGGTCTGTCTTGCTCCCCATTTGTTCCTCCTGGTTTATCTGCAGGAAAATGTGGAACTGCCCGCTCCCCAGCTGCCACCTCACCCTCCCTGGTCCTCCAGCCACCGCCTGGCCAAGAGTCCTCCCTGCCCCCACTGCCCTTCTCTGCCCCTCCTACTGATCTGAATGAATATTTCATCTTTAACTCCTAGATTGTTGGACTTCCATACCATTCAACTTTCTGGCAGTTCTGGTTGATTTTGTTTTTTAATTTGTTGTTCTTTTGGTTGTGCAAGGAGGCACAGTGTATCTACCTATGCCTCCATCTTGGCCAGAAGTCCTACTATACTCACTTTTCACTCAAAGGAATGACTTTACACCTTCTCTGTGGCATATCCGAATTGCCAGCATCACTACACTTGCACCTTGGGGTCATTGTTAAGTAAAATAAAGATCACAAACACAAGCACTGTGGTACTGCTACAGTCGATTTGATAACCAAGACAGCTGCTAAGTGACTAACAAGCGAACAGCACATACAGCACAGGACGCTGCACACAGGCATAATTCAAGTTCCCACAGAACAGAGCAGGATAGTGTGAGATTTCACCATGCTGCTCAGAATGGCATGCAGCTTAAAATTTATGAATTGTTTATTTCTGGAATTTTCTATTTAATATTTTTGGACCAGGGTTGACCATGGTAACTGAAATCATGGAAAGTGAAACCATAGATAAGAGGAAACTACTGTATATTAAAAATGCTAAGAATATGTACAGGGTGGGGCAAAAGTATGTTTATAGTTTGAGTATGTGAAACAGTTTATTCTTATAGTATTTATTAATTATTGAACTGTTTTCCATATGAACAACTGTAAACCTTTTGCCCTATTCTATATATACATACCTATTTCAAAAAGTCAAATATAAAGAGGAAAGTCCAACATATTTTCATATTATAATTGTCTTCTCATATATCAAAACTATGTCATTACAAGTAAGTGCAAATCTCTGACTTCTTTATATTTTCTAGGGCAGGGGTACCCAACCTCTGGGCCACAGATCAGCACCAGTCCAGGCCTATTAGGAACCAGGCCACACAGCAGGAGGTGAGCTTGTGTGTAATGCTCTTCAATCATCCCCAAATCATCCCCCACCCCTGGCTCTGTGGAAAAATTGTCTTTCCCTAAACCAGTCCCTGGTGCCAAAAAGGTTGGGGACTGCTGTTCTATGGAAATAATGTCTCAGCAATTACATACTTAAATATATTTTTTTCATTTTAAAAATTTCCTTTTTTCCTTCACAAATACACTTAAAGCATGGCAGTATTTACTGAAGCTGAATAACACTTACCCTAGGGCCCACCTATTCTACCCAAGAGGATAAGTATTCATGTCCACAAAAGGCCTGTAAAAAACATTGATATCAGGTTTATTCATAATAGCACCAGCCTAGAAACAACCCATATCAAAAAGAGAATTAATACATTGTGGTATAGTTAAACAATTGTAGACTATTCAGCAATCAAAAAAAAAAAGCAACTACAAGTACATGTAACAACATAGATGAATCTCATAGTCTTGTGAAACAAGCCAGACACACACAAAAAAGACATAATTCTATTTACATGAAGCTCAAGAACAGGCAAAACTAATAGATGGTGGTAGAAGTCAAAACAGTTGGTGTACTTAGCTGTGTGTATGTTGTCTTTCAATAATAATAATAAGAAAAACACATTATTGAAAACATACTATGTGAAATGCATTGAGGGGGATTCTAGGATGTATAAGAAGATACTATCCCTGTCTTCATGGAGCTCAGGGCAATCTGGGAAAATAAAACACACACACAATAAAATAGTGTGTGTCAGAAGTTATATTATCTATGAATTTCATAAAGTGTTTCAAGATACTTGTTTTTAAAATGAGGCATTGGGTCTTCCAAAGCTGAGACCTCAGTAGCTAGAGTTAAGCGAATAAGAAAGAGCATGGTACCTAGGATTTAGTTCCAGAGAGGAATCCTAATGATGCCCCTATCTCTTCCCCCACTCTCCAGTCTCTGCCTCCTCTCAGTCCACTCCCGTTCCACAATTATGATACATCCTGCTACGGTCAACATTAGAAAATAAAACAAAACATCCAGAAAAATCTCTTTTGGATGTTGCCTCTAAAATAGAGGACCTAGTTTCAGGGCCTCACTCTGTCACTAGCTTAGCCATCACCTGCCCTTTCAGAGTCTTGGTTTTCTCATCTGTAAAATGAGGTTAGTAACAGCTGCTTTTCCTGTGTACCTAAAGTTTGTTGTGAGTTTCAAATGCCTTATGCTTTTGAAATTGCTATTCAAATACCAGTAATGACTGCTTGTTGGCTGCATTATGACAGGCACTTGGAGGGAAGTAATATGGTAAGGAAAATGTGACACCCACATGAACCAGAGACAGCAGACTCATCAAGGCTCCTTCAAGGTGTGCTTCCTGCTCTGGGAGCATTAAGGACCCCATCAAAATCTTGGCATTGATGAAACTCACCCATTCAAAACACCTATATTTTGCTTTTTCCAGCCAGTGGCAAGCCATGGGCATCTCTCAAACCAACTGGCACAAGTGCCACAAGACTGGGCATGAGAGAAAGCCCCACCATGAGAAGCAAAAATGTGAGCTGGGCACCTGCTGCCAACACTAAGATTGACCTTAGCCGCATACCCATAGTCTGCAAGTGGGGAGGCAATAAGAAGTACTGAGCCTTGAGGCTGGACCTGGGCAAATTCTCCTGGGGCTCTGAATGTTGTACACACTAGACAGGGATCATGATGTTGTGTACGATGCACTGATAATGAACTGGTCCGCACCAAGACCCTAGTAAAGAACTGCATCGTACTAATTGACAGCACACCTTCCTGACATTGGTCCGAGTCCCACAGGGCACTGCCCCTGGGCCACAAGACAGAGGCCAACCTGACTCCTGAGGCGGAAGAGATTTTAAACAAAAACAATTTTTTTTAAATGTCAGAAGAAATGTGATGAAAGGAAAGAGAATGGCAAAGCCAGCAGTCTTCCAGAGGAGCAGCTTCAGCAGACAAGCTTCTTGCATGCTTTGCGTCAAGACCAGGCCAGTGTGGCTGAGCAGGTGGCTGAGCAGGCGCTAGAGAGCAAGGAGCTAGAGTTCTAGCTGAGGAAAATCAAGGCTCAGAAAGGCAAACAAATCCCCCCCCTTAGCTCATGTATAAAGGTGTTACCCCCCCTTAGCTCATGTATAAAGGTGTTAATTGTTCTTTAAAAAAAAAAAAATCACCATGTTCTGCTCGGCTCCAGTTACACAGCCTAGTTATGCTCATGAAGGGAGAAATTCTATGGTTTTCTTTACCCTGCTGCCCGCATTCCCATCCATCCCACTCATACCACCAAGTGTCAACTCAAAAATGCTTAGGGTCTAGCTCTAAAAGACCAAAGGTCTCAGTAATTTACATGGCTTTAAAAGAATGTTTGGGTGGGAATACAGGCTAGCAATGTAAACTGGGGCAAGTCACCTGACCTCCTAGGATGTCAACATCCTTTTTTCTAAAGGTGGGACAATAATACCTGCCTTACAGGATTGTTCCTTACAGGACTGTTGTAAATTTTTTTAAAATTTTATTTATTGATTTTGAGAGAGAAAGAGAGAGAAACATCAATCTGTTGTCCCACTTATTGATGCATTCACTGGTTGACTCTTGTATGTGCCCTGACAGGGGACCAAACCCACCACCCTGGTGTGTCAGAGCAGTGCTCCAACCAACTGGGCTACCCGGCCAGGGCTGTTGTGAAGATTTAAAAGAGGAACTCGTCAATGGGGGTCTGAGGAGATACATCTTATGGTTCATGATGTCATGGTACAATATCTTACACAATACTTGTACAAATCAGTGCTATTGATTTCAGACATCCAGTGCGGGGAGGGTCACATGCATTATAGAATGCATTGCAAGATATATGAATAATGAAATAAGAGGAGAACAGCACAGAGTATGTTATGATTTGTATATGAAAAAGGTGGGGAGATATATATTCTATCTCTATATATTGATAGATCTGTCTCTACATATAGATATAGATACATAAAAGGATATAGGTATGTGTGCATATGTATGTATAATATATAGGGAAGGATATATAGATATGTATCAGATATTTACATGTAGCATATCTTATTTTGGATATCTGTACACAATAGTGTTCCCCTTTATCTAGTTTCAGTTACCCGCAGTCAACTCTGGTCCAAGAATATTAAATGGAAAATGCCAGAGATAATAAGTTTTAAATTACACGCTGTTCTTAGTGCGTGATGAAATCTTGTGCTGTCCTGCTCCATCTCACCTGGAAACTATCTACACTGCACACACTACTCACCCGTTAGTCAGTAGCCAACTAGGTTATCAGATCTACTGTCTATCACAGTGGTTGTGTTCAAGAAATCCTTTTCTTTTTTTGAGACTCACCTGAGGACATTGTTTCTTTGCTTTTAGAGAGAGGGGAAGGGAGAGAGAGAAACATTGATGTGAGAGAGAAACATTGATCGGTTGCCCTGCACGCCTGGACCTGGGGTCTTATACACCCGGACTGGGGATCGAACCAGCAACCCAGCATGTGCCCTGACCGGAACTCGAACTCGCAACCCTTCAGTTATGGGATGACGATCCAACCAACTGAGCCACATCAGCTAGGGTGAGTCCAAGTAATCTTTATAGTAGCCTAAGACTACGTCACAATGCCTATATCCTTCACTCACTTCATCTCATCACATAGGTGCTGAGTCATCTCACATCACCACAAAAAAAGGGCGATTACAGTACAGTAAGATTTTAGAGAGAAACAGGCCACATTCACATAACTTTTCTTACAGCATACGGTTATATAATTGTTCTATTTTATGTTTCATTGTACATCTCTTACTATGTCTAATTTATAAATTAAATCTTATTGTAAGTATCTATGTATAATAAAACACATATGTGTATGTATGTGTGTGAGTATATACAGGGTCTGGCACAAATAACACCTTTATATTACAAAATCTTTTATTATAAAATAATAAGCATGTAATTCTGTAGATAACAATATCACACTCAAGCACACCATATGACATTTTAGGTGAAATGTTCAAATCAAAACTCTAAATTATTACACCCATATTACTACCAGACCAACCACACTCAAGCAGGTGTTACTTCTGCCAGATCCCGTATATATGGTTCAGTACTATTGATTTCAGGCATCCAATGGAGGGTGTTGGAATGTATCCCCTGTAGATAAGGGGTGATATATTCTATATAATCCATATATATATATATATACATACATATATGGAAGACATACATATATATGTATGTATAGACATACATATATGTCTATATAGACATATCCTTTTATGTACATATGTCTATATAGAGACATCTGGAAGATTACACTATAAACTGATAATTGTGTTTGCCTCTGGGGAGACAAGCTGAAGAACTGGAGGTCAAGGGTGGGAAGATTTTCCCCCTGTATATTCTTCTGTATTATTTACATTTTGTAATCATCTACACAGATTGTTTTAAAATAAAGAGATAATCATGTGAAACATCTGGCACATGCTAGGTGCTTTAAGATCTTTTTGGATGCACAGTGAACCTTGTTCATTAAGACCTCCATTTACCTAGGATGTCCCAAGTGAGGCAGGAGATAGAACAGGAATGAGGAAGCCCAGAGACACTGCAGTTGTCATCAGTCAGCATCCTGATTTGCAAGAATTGCCTTGTGACACCTGGCGAGAAGCCATGCTTGTGCACAAGAAGCTTCAGTTGGCTACTGTTTCACCTTGACTCATTATAATAAATTAGCACTGTGGTTTCCTCTCCACCCCCACCCCCACCCCTGGTATGGGCAATCAAGGAGAATTATGGGACCCAATAAAGCCTGCATCCTTTTGGCAGAAGGGGGCCATTCTCTGGTCAGAGGTGGCCCACTCCTGTATCTTGGGAAGCATACTTGTCTTAGTAAATCTAGCTTTCTTCACTTCTTGCTTTGCTTATCCCTGTTTGTGTAGTCTGTTCAATTCTTTGTTTGCGACCACCAAGAGCTTGGACCCCATCTCCATCTGCAACACAAGTGTATTTTTACCCTCACCCAAGGACATGTTTTCATTGCTATTTTTTTAAGGAGACAGGAAAGGAGAGAGGAAGAGAAAGTGAGAAATATGGATGCTATGGAGAAGCACCAATTGATTGCTTCCTGTATGAGGGAATGAAACTGCAACCTAGGTACGTGTCCTGACCAGGAATTGAACCTGCAACCTTTCAGTTACAGGACGATGCTCCAACCCACTAAACCACACCAGCCAAGGCTCAAATGTATTTTTAATTTTAGTTTTAAGAAAATAAGCTGGCCCTGGCTGGGTAGCTTAGTTGGTTAGAGCATCATCCTAAAATATAAGATTGTGGGTTCAATCTCCAGTTAGGGCACATAGAGAAAGCAATCAATGAATGCATAAATAAGTGGAGCAACAAATAGATGTTTCTCTCCCTCTCTCTCATTAATAATAAATTATAATTTTTTAATAAATAAAAATAAAAAATGAGCCACAAAAAATGTGGTATCATATTAAGTTTTGACAATCCTGGGTGGATTATTTATACATTGCTGTTCATTAAAATTATCTTTGTTCTTGTCTTTATATGTGAAATCTTTCATAATGAAAAAGTAAAATTTAAAAAGATTGCTGGAGCCCTGGCTGGTGTGGCTCAGTGGATTGAGTGCAGGCCTGTGAACCCAAGGGTTGCCGGGTAGATTCCTAGCCAGAGCATGTGCCTGGGTTGTGGGCCAGGTCCCAAGTAGGGGATGTGTGAGAGGCAACTGATTGATGTATCTCTCTTTCCCCCTCCATTCCCCTCTCTCTAAAAATAAATAAATAAAATCTTTTTAAAAAAATAAAAGATTGCTGGATAGTGGGACTTCCAGTGAAGACAGAGGAGTGGGTAGACACACTTCTCCTCCTCGTGCAACCACAGAGAGAATTACAACTATTTATCAAAATAAATAACAACCAGAACCATCAGAAAATCAAGGCATATGAAAGTCCCAAAACCAAGGATTTAAAGAAGCCACATTCATCCAGACAGGTAGGAGGGGCGGAGTCACGGATATGGCAGAGAGGTGCAGAGACACCATGTGGTGCACAGAGGCAGCAGCAGAGGCGGTTCCACATTCATGTGCAGTGGATAAAAATTGGGAGGGAGATCTTGGCAGCAAGTGATCCCAGATGTAGGCCAGACCACACAGCCCAGGGTTCCAGTACTGGGAAGATAAATCCCCATAATTTATGGCTATAAAAACCAGTGGGGGTTGGGGCAGCATTAGAAACTGCTGGATTTTGAGGAGAGTACATTTAAAGGGTCTGCAGGGACCTGAAATGTACACAACTCTACCCACTCTGGGATTCACCACCAGGGCAACAGCTGGAAGGGTGCCACTTGCATACAGGAAGTGGGTGAAGTGAGTGGGAATGGGGTGAATGCCAGGCAAACCTCCAGAAGCCAGGCAGTGGCACTACCCCCTCTCAAACCCTCCCCCAACACAGATCTACAAAACAGTGAAGCAGGTTGCCCTGCCCTGGCAATTACCTAAGACTCTACCCACACAATTTATAGGTGCCTTTTCTAAAACAGGGAGCTAAAGCAGCTCCACCTAATACACAGAAACAAACACAGGGAGGCCGCTAAATTGAGGAGACAAAGAATATATGGCCCAAATGAATGAACAGAACAAAACCCCAGAAAAAGAACTAAATGAAACAGCAATAAAGTTCAAAAAACTGGTGACCAGGATGCTCACCAAAGAACTCACTGAGTATGGCAAAAATATAAAGGAAGAGATGAAGGTTACACTAAGTGAAATAAAGAAAGATCTACGGGGAACCAATAGTGGAGAGGATGAAGCCTAGAATCAAATCAATGATTTGGAACATAAGGAAGGAGAAAGCATTCAATCAGAACAGCAGGAAGGAAAAAGAATAAAAAAAAAAAGACATGGATAGGTTTAGGAACCTCTGGGACATCTCCAAACATGCCAACATCCAAATCATAGGGTGCCAGAAGGAGCATAGGAAGAGCAAGAAATTAAAAATTTATTTGAAAAAATAATGAAAGAATACTTCCCTAATTTGGTGAGGAAATAGACATACAAGTCCACGAAGCACAGACAGTCTCAAACAAGTTGGACCCAAAGAGGACTACACCAACATATCATAATTAAAATGACAAAGGTTAAAGATAAAGAGAGAATCTTAAAAGCAGCAAGAGAAAAGCAGAGAGTCACATATAAAGGAGTTCCCGTAAGACTAGCAGTGGATTTCTCAAAGAAGCTTTGCAGGCTAGAAGGGACTGGCAACAAATATTCAAAGCAATAAAAAGCAAGGACCTACAATCTGGATTACTCTATCCAGCAAAACTATCATTTAGAATGGAAGGGCAGATAAAGTGCTTCCCAGACAAGGTAAAGCTAAAGGAGTTCATCATCACCAAGCCATTATTACATGAAATGTTAAAGGGACTTATTTAAGAAAAAGAATAAGATCAAAACTATGAACATTAAAAGGACAAATAATTCACAACTATCAACAACTGACTGTAAGAACACAAACTAAGCAAACAACCAGAACAGGAACAGAATCATAGATATGGAGATCATTTGGAGGGTTATTAGCTGGTAGCGGGAAGGAGGAGAATGGGGGGAAAGGTGCAGGGAATAAGAAGCATAATCGGTAGGTACAAAATAGACAAGGGAGGCTAAGAATAGTATAGGAAATGGAGAAACCAAAGAACTTACATACACGACCCATGAACATGAACTAAGGTGTCAGGGAGTGCTGGAGGGAAGGGGAGTACCAAGCGGAGGGGTCAAAGGGGGAAAAATTGGGACAACTGTAATAGCATAATCAACAAAATATATTTTTTAGAAAGCTTACTGGAGGGGGACACTAAAAGGGAGCTTGGGTGGGGGTGGTCTGGTCATGTTGTTTCTTGATGTGGGTACTGGTTACATGGGTGTGCTTGCTTTGTGACAACTCATCAAGCTGTGTACTTATGATCTTATGGTCTGTCACTCATTATATTACACTTTAATAAAAAGTCTACTTAAAAAGCCCCTTCTTTGTTAAATTGAAATTTTTCATAATGACTTAGTAAAAAATAATTCGATATGATTTTCCCTTTGCAAATGATCAGGGTCTTGAGAATAACAGGAAACCACTCTAAAATTGGTAGCTTTAATTTAGTATGAATTTACAGTTCATGTTCAGTGATGTTGATCTTCATCTCACTCAACCTGCTTTACCCTTTATCTTCGGCTCCCTTGGCAGTTGCAGTCATTCCATGTCTGTATTGCAAGGCGAAGAGGTTGATGTCAGAATCAAGTCAGGATCTGAATGGACAGAGGTAGGGAGGAAAGGAGAGAAAGAGAGTGGGAGAGGAGAAAGGGGAGAGAGGGGGAGGGAGGAAGGAGAACAGGAGTTTACAGGCCAGGAGTTTACTGGAAAGGCCCTGCCACATTCTGGCCCCAATATACCAGCCACTCAATGTGCCCTGAGCTTTCTTGACCCCAGGATTTTGCTCATACTGTTTTTTCTACCTAAAGCAGCCTCCTTCTTTCCCCTCAACCTGTTAATTCCCACCTTTCCTTCAGGGGAGCATTGTGCCTCCAATGCTAAAGGCAGGCCCAGACAAGCTGAATGAATGAAATCACCTCAAAAAGTGTAAAACAGGCCCTGTGCTGCTAACACCCCTGCTGATGGTTTCTCCAACCCACCTGGATTTCCATCCACAGGCCTACAAGGACCTGTATGACCTAGTTTTGTCTACTTCTATACTATTAGTGCCTTGATCTAATTTTCCTGATAGCACACTGGCCTTCTCTTTATTTCTGGAACCTGGCCCAGCTCATTTCTGCTTGAGGACCGTCACACTTGCTGCTCCCCTTCCCTGGGAGTTGGGAATGTTCTTTCCCTAGATGACCTTCTGTATGGCTCCATCCTTCCTGCCATTTGCATCTCATCTCAGATGTCACCTTTTCAGAGGCCCAGCCATTTATAGCTAAAAGAGTCTTCCCATATAACCAGTCACTTTAATATCTTTATGGTGCTTGTTACAATCTAGAGTTACCTATTTGTTTACTTGTTAATTGAGGCCAGGTCACTATAATATAAATTCCTTGAGAAATTAGGGAACTTTTCTGTTTTGTTCACTGCTGTGTCCAGTACGTAGGACACTGCTAGTTCATAATAAATGCTCAGTAAACAAGTATCTGTGGGACATTGAATGAATACTAGCTAATTATTTACTACGTTTATTTTGTACAAGGCACTGCCCAAAATGCTTCACATATATTAAGTCACTTAATTCTCACAACACCCTATGAAGTCGGTGTTGTTATTGTCATTTTATAGCTTGGGTACACTGAAGCATAGAGAGGTTAGCAAATTTGCCTAAATTTACATATCTACAAGTGACGGAGCTAGAACTTGAATCCAAAGTCTAACTGACGCAAAGTTTGCTCTAAGCCTAGTTCCAAAACGTAGCATCTCATCAGCATCACGTACGACCCTTAAAAAAGTACACTCTTGGCCCTGAGGTTGCTATTCCGCAGATGAAGGGTGACGCTTGGTATCAGTGAGTAATAAAAGATGAAGACTGGGCGCCGCCCGAAGAGGGAATCTAGAGGCACCGTCGTTCTCACCGGGGTACATCAGGTCTGTTCCTGACCCTTGTACGGCGCGAAGGCCCCTGGGAGTTGTAGTTGCCCAGTATACTTTGTCAAAACCGGAAGTGACGTTAAATGCCGCCGCCTTTCTCGCCGAGTTTCGGCTTTTCGGCGGTGTGGCTCGAAAGCTCACCTGGTACGTATCTCTTGGGCCGCGTGTTTCGAGTAGGAGGGGCCGGGGTACGTTGGGGGATGGTGATGGGTGACGTTTGGGAGGTGGTGGCTCGACCCCCTTCTCGTGGTGCTTTATCCTGGTTCTCCCGCAGATCCGACCTCGCCCGTCCTAGCTTCTCAACGCCGTCGCCATGTCGCGGTTTTTCACCACCGGTTCGGACAGCGAGTCTGAGTCGTCCCTGTCCGGGGAGGAGCTCGTTACCAAACCTGTCGGGGGCAACTACGGCAAACAGTGAGTTGGAGGGCCTGCGTAGTGGTGACCACTCGCGGAGTGCGGGGTTCGGTAGGCTTGGGAAGGGGAGGGGGAGAATAGAGTTGGGGCGGCAGTGAGATTCTCA
Organism: Desmodus rotundus; assembly: GCF_022682495.2. Classification (NCBI taxonomy): domain Eukaryota; kingdom Metazoa; phylum Chordata; class Mammalia; order Chiroptera; family Phyllostomidae; genus Desmodus; species Desmodus rotundus. The sequence continues at coordinate 96,539,242 of NC_071387.1, forward strand.
AGGAGGTGGCGAGAGCGGGTTCTGAGGATGCTGAGAGTTTAAGAGACCGGAACAGTGTTGGAAGGACAACCTTCACGTTTAGGGTGTGGACTATGGGAGTCCACCCTCCGGGTACCAGGGATTGATTCCCGGAGGTTTCCCACTGGCTGGGTCTGTTGCGGTCTGTTGCATCAGCTTCCTAACTGGCCTGCTTGTCCACAGCCTTTGTACAACCCCAGCCCCCCCCCCTCTCGGCATTGGACGCCGAAAGTCATAATCTTACACCAAAAAATCCCGCTCACAAAGTGCTCGCTTGATATCTGGGCACTCCTTGATGTGGCTCCGAAGCCAAGCCACCTGGCGCTGTGGGCAAGTTCTTAAACATTAGTTTTATTCCTGACGTTTACCTCCACTTAAAACACCCTTCCTCACTCTGCAAATTAAAATTCTTTTCACCCTTTGAAACAGTGGGATGTTTCTCAAACTTCTGTCATATATGTGGCATCATCATTTTTGCCATACGCCTATCTACTGTTTAAATAAATGTGTGTATATATATACCCATATGAATATGATTTCATACACTGCCATAAGTGTATGTGTAACATCACTTGCCGTAAAATAGAAAATAATTGATTGCTTACTTCGGCAGCACATATACTAAAACTGGAACAATACAGAGATTAGCATGGCCCAAAGTCTGGGTCCTGGGAACAAGGATGGCAAAAAAAGAGAAAACAATTGGGAAAATTAATAAGATGGAAAGAAGAGAGCTGTTGACAGCTGAATGCTGTCTGTGGTCTGGTTTCTCATTATTAAAGAAAAATACTGGCAATGGAAATGTTAAAGCCACTGAGTCTTTTTTTTTCTTCTTGGCCTCTCACACTGTGGGACACGTTTTCCAGGACCTAGTTTAGGTTCCTTCTTGAACACTCCCCCATTCATTCTAGCAAGGTACCCCATAACTCACCATTTAGTACCTTTTAGTGACTGTCTTCACATAATTAGTTTTGTGACGTGGTAAACAAACACCTTTGTTCACTTTTGAGAGGATGGAGATCTTTATGTGCTACAACCTTGGACAAAAGGCCTTACTTGAAGTAAGCTTAAAAGATGGAGTCATGTATTTTGTAACGAGGCTGTGAAGAGGAAGGATCAGAGGATGAGTGCAGTGCGAACATCCTGAGTTACTCAGTTTTACCTGGCCCATCAGAAAAGAAAAATAGAGATCATTTGGAAAGACTGGAACTAGAAAGGGAGGTTAATGGTCTCTGTTCCTTCAGGCCGTTGTTGCTGAGTGAAGATGAAGAAGATACCAAGAGAGTGGTTCGAAGCGCCAAAGACAAGAGGTGAGGCCGTGGGGAACCTGTGTGGTCGGGAGTCTCTGGAGCAGTGGCAAGCTTTATGGTTGTTGATAGTGGGCCTGTTCATTATGCTGTTGGGCTCCCAACCCAGGTTTGAGGAGTTGACCAATCTTATCCGGACCATCCGTAATGCTATGAAGATTCGGGATGTCACCAAGTGCCTGGAAGAGTTTGAGCTCCTGGGAAAAGCATATGGGAAGGCTAAAAGCATTGTGGACAAGGAAGGTGTCCCCCGTTTCTACATCCGCATCCTGGCTGATCTGGAGGACTATCTTAATGAGGTGTGACTCCTGTGGGTAAGGGAGGCATCCAGGAGGGGATTGTGGGCCTGGGACCTGCTTCTAACCCATTTTCAGGGATCATGTCTTCTCCGGATTGTTTGCCTTACATACAGTGTTTCCCAGAACACAAGGTACAGGGAGATAAGTAAAAAGAGGGACCTTTTTTAGCCAAGAATTTTAATTGTATTTATTTTTATGTTACCTCTCATTTGTGGTTTTATACTTTTGGTAGTGACATTAAAGGATTTTAAACAGTAACCGGTGTAATTAGTAAGCTGTACAGATGGTATGCAAATAGCAAGACTCAAAAATGTTTAAGCCTGAAGTTTAGGAAATAGTATTTAGTCTCAGATTCCTGATCTTCCTTTCTTCTCTCTTCTTTCCTTTAGCTATGGGAAGATAAGGAAGGAAAGAAGAAGATGAATAAGAACAATGCCAAGGCCTTGAGTACCCTTCGCCAGAAGATCCGAAAATATAACCGAGATTTTGAGTCCCATATTACAAATTATAAGCAGGTGGGGATGCTAGAGGCAGACTTTTTGAACTGTGGGGACAGTGACCTCATGACCGAGACACAACATTTGCAAATGGGAGATGTGACTGGAGAAGGAATCATGACGAAACTCTTAGGTGCAGGGGTAGGGTGGGGTGGTGGTTGGCAGGCATCCTTAATTACCCTTTAATTTCCCTCTTTCCAGAACCCTGAGCAGTCTGCAGATGAAGATGCTGAGAAGAATGAGGAGGATTCAGAAGGTAAGTGGGGATACCCTAGTTGTAAATGGTGAGGGAGTCTACCTTGGCCTGCTTTCTTGGCGCTTCTTCAGCCTTGCTCTTCCTTCCAGGCTCTTCAGATGGGGATGAGGACGGAGTCAGTGCTGCAACTTTCTTGAAGAAAAAATCAGAAACTCCTTCAGGGGAGAGTCGCAAGTTCCTCAAAAAGATGGAGGTAAGAGGCAGGGTTACAGTGAGGGTGATTTACCTCCCATGGGCCATTCTCGGGCCCCTGGGGAAAAGAACCCTAGAGTTAGGAAGGGTTGGGTTTAATGGATTCTGATTGAGAACATGCTTCCGCTCGGACTAGAGTGTTGCGTGAACTAGATTCTGGGGCAAGTCGCCGCTGCTCTCTGGTCTTGGTGGTCCAGTCCAGGTCTTAACGTCGTGATTCCACGAATAACCACTCTTGTTCTGCTCCTGTAAATCCCTGAAATGTGTTAGGGGAGCAGAGACACTAGTCAGTCTCTCCAACTTCTTCCTGCTGATCCTTCCCCCCGCTCCCTAAGGATGAAGATGAAGACTCAGAAGATTCAGAAGAAGATGAAGAATGGGACACAGGTTCAACATCTTCGGGCTCAGACTCAGAGGAGGAAGAAGGGAAACAGACTGTGCTGGCCTCAAGATTCCTTAAAAAGTAAGAGAAGCCATGGTACCTTGCTACAGTAGAATGAAGGGAAGAGTAGGATGCCTTTAATCATTTTGAAGGTGGTTGCTTCTTCCATGGAGTCCTTCCAGGGTCAAGCATATTAGTGGGTTAAGCTCACAAAGCCAATGTGTTCTAAGGATAGGATTTGAAGTCTCCAGAGTCAAAATATTTAAACATGACATTATTCAGTGCACGTGGACTGAGTGTAAATCTCACTTTGGTGCCCGTTAGCTGTGCAGTACTGGATACGCTGTTTCACCTTTTCAGTCTCTAGTTTCCTCATCTGTAAAATGAGGTAGTACTTGACCCTGCCTTCGAGGATAGCTGCAAGAATACAGGTAGGTGATGTAGGGAAGTGGCCTAGCCCAGGACTGACATGGTGAGTTCTCAGTGATGGTTGCTACTTTTGTCACTATTCCAGAGAAATTATTGGTGTATAGCAAGCCTTGCTGAATTACACTGGGACAGTCACAGAATTGGAAAGGATTTGGATTTGGATTCTGGTCCCAGCTGTTAGTCTTTTACTAGCTATATAACTTTGGGTAAGTTACTTCACTTGCTCAGGTCTCAGTTTGCTCCTTTGAAGTCAGGGTGGTACCTGCCCCTGTGTCAGTCAGATTTGACTTGTGTGCCCCATGTGGCACATAAGTCAGACACGAAACTCTGAGAAACAGTGCTCTTTTCGTGCGCAGGACTGCTGCTGCTTTTTTGGTTGCTTTTCTGCTTTTAAAAGTTGGGGTTATACTGCTTCGGGAGGTAGGGAGCTCCCTGACACTAGAGAGGTCCAGACATAGGCATTTTGTTGAGAAGCTTTTTCCTCTGTGTGGGAACACTGTGGTCAAGTCTGGGAAACATTGCATTTCTGATTTTTTTTTTTTTTTTACCCAGAACACTTCTGGTGTGGATTTTTTCTCACACCAACCAGTTCTCCAGCTCTCTGAACACCAACTACATGTGTTCAACAATTCGATTCAGTTCTGATCCTAACTTCCCAGAGTTAGTGCAGCACTCCAGAAGTTAAAGATCCCAAAAGACTCGCCCCCACCTCAGACACCCATTGCAGGCCCTGAGTTTGACACCTGTACTTCTGACCAACCAGCTATAAATTCAAAGTTCCCACAATCCCTTCCTCAGGTTCAATAATATGCTAGAATTACTCATAGAACTCAGGAAAGCTTTTTTACCAGCCACCAACTAATCGGCTTAACATCAGTAAAAAGAGAAAGTGCTCAGAAAAAAGGTCAGTCTGGACAGAGCAATTAGTATCAGAGAACAACTATATTTCTTAATAGACCCTCTGGAAAACTGTAAAGGTTGGCTAGGGAGCAGTGTGACAGGCTATTTCTACATCCGCATGGGCCTGGTTACCTCTGCCTTGTTAGACCAGGTCACATTGTTCCCTTCATAAGCGTTTCTTGGGGTAATATGGCGACAGACCTTGGTAAGTAGTTTGGCAAAATCAGTGCTTGATAGTCCTTGTTTTGGTTACGGTTAACTTTAGGTCATTCTTGTAGAGTGTGGCTTAGATGGAGGAATCAGCAGAGGAAAGGAAGTTTGTGGAAGGAAGAAGCCTCAGAGGTAGTAGATGGGGGGCTGGTCATTCATCTTATCCCATGTCCCCCGGCAGGGCCCCAGCCACAGAGGAGGACAAGAAGGCTGCTGAGAAAAAACGGGAGGACAAAGCCAAGAAGAAGCACGATAGGAAATCAAAGCGCCTCGATGAGGAGGAGGAGGACAATGAAGGCGGGGAGTGGGAAAGGGTGCGAGGTGGAGTGCCCCTCGTTAAGGTGAGAATTTTAGAATTAAAATGAATTGGGAGAGTCTGGAGGGCGTATGGGCACACTCTGGTTGGGGTGGGAGAAAAGTTAAGGCGGGAGCGGTTCCTGTTGGCTTGCACGTGACGAGAGTGTGTGTTGTTAGGAGAAACCAAAAATGTTTGCCAAGGGAACTGAGATCACCCATGCTGTTGTCATCAAGAAACTGAATGAGATCCTACAGGCACGAGGCAAGAAGGGAACCGATCGGTAAGATTTATGGGTCTAGATTGTGGGATTACAGGGTACAAGCTCTTTCTCTAAGACCCAGGGTAGAGATTGATGGACAGATAGTGCTGTGTGGGGAAGATGTGCGTGTAGCTCAGTAGGAGGAATGGTATACAGGGTGCGTATCAGTCCGTTCTCTGCTGTTTACTCTCCCTTTGACTTTAAGCCAATCACTTAACCTTTTAGGACTGCTTTCCTATCTATACAATGGGAATAATGCACACCTTCTTCAGTCATTTAGTGACCAAAGAGAATGACAGGTCGTTAGCAGCAATGCTGTTTCTGCTTGAAATTTGTAAAGGAGAAGCAAGTGTACAGGCAGTAAGGAGAGAGGTTTTGGGGATGGGGCTGCCTTACTTGTCTGAAGGAAGCATGTTGTGTGACAGGATGAGACTCTTGACTTGTCTTTGATGCTTTAGCCTGTTCTGTGCCCTTTCAGTGCGGCCCAGATTGAGCTGCTACAGCTGCTGGTTCAGATTGCTTCTGAAAACAACCTTGGAGAAGGCGTCATCATCAAGATCAAGTTCAATATCGTCGCCTCTCTCTATGACTACAACCCCAACCTGGCCACATACATGAAGGTGAGGGAAAACTAAAGGAGCATCCCAGGGCTGAGCTGGTGGGTCAGGAGAAGGTGCCTTGCTGAAAACTCAAGGGCTGTGGAAGCAGTCTTAGTAGTTGAAGGCCCTGGGGGTTTCTGGTGAAGGGGCTCCCGGGAGGCATCTGCTCATGCCACCTGCACATCTGACTGCCGTCTGATCCCCCGGCAGCCGGAGATGTGGCAGAAGTGCCTGGACTGCATCAATGAGCTGATGGACATCCTGTTTGCAAACCCCAACATCTTTGTTGGAGAGAATATTCTGGAAGAGAGTGAGAACCTGCATAATGTTGACCAGGTAAAGAGAGGAATTTGCAGGCTAATTGGAGAAGTGTATGTTTTCTGCTTTGGGAAAGCTCAGTGGAAACAGAAGATTTGAAGTTTGGGGCTGAGATATGGGCTGATATATTTACTCCTCCTTTTCAGCCACTGCGTGTCCGTGGGTGTATCCTAACTCTCGTGGAACGAATGGATGAAGAATTTACCAAAATAATGCAAAATACTGATCCTCACTCCCAAGGTGAGCTTAGGCAAGCATGGGCATCAGTGAGAGGAAAGGTGCAAGGAATAAAATTAAGGGTTATAGTAAAAAAGAGTTTGGAAAGCTAGTCCATTATCCCAGCATTCACTCTGGAGGGCTCTGAAGGGCCTAAGATAGTGAGTCCCACTCCTATAGGTTCTGACTCAGTAGGTGTATGTAGAGCCCCAAAATGTGTATTTCTAACATGTTTCTAGATGGTGCTATATTGGTCTGGGAACTACACTTTGAGAATCATGGGGAATGGCCTCTGTCCACTTAGCTTGTTTAGCTTGAATCAGGAGTCTGGGATGGGGAAATACAGGACATTTCCTCAGTAAAATGTGAATGCCCGCATGCGCTCACCAAATCAAGGGTGTAGCTTTACGTTTGGTGCTGGGGAAAGGCAGTTCAGCAAATAAACGAGGCAGTTGTAGGTGATGTGAAGTGTGAATTAGAAATTGAAATTGGGACCTGTGATAGAGTGACTGGAGGAGTAGCTGCTTTGGATACTGGTTGAACAAAGCACACTTAGGTAGGGGCCTTTGAGGTGAGATCATAATGAGGAGGCGGAGGAGTCAATCAGGGGAGGAATTAGCAGAAGAGAATGCCTAACAGAAGTGACAGAAAGTGAGCTTGGTGAGTACCAGGACAGGATGGTTTTTGCAGGGCACTTTCTGATGGATGCAGAAGACATACGGAGGTAACTGGATTGATCAGGGACAGATGACTGGGAAAGCCTGGGTGCCTAGCTGAGCTGAGAGGGGAGGTGCTCTCCCTGCAGAGTATGTGGAGCACCTGAAGGATGAGGCACAGGTGTGTGCCATCATTGAGCGTGTGCAGCGCTACCTGGAGGAGAAGGGCACCACTGAGGAGATCTGTCGTGTCTACTTGAGGCGCATTCTCCACACCTACTACAAGTTCGATTACAAGGCCCATCAGCGGCAGCTTACCCTCCCAGAGGGCTCCTCCAAGGTGAGTGCTAGTCCGAGTGTCACTGGGGAGAGGAATATGTCAGGTTGATGGCACATGTTTCATTCCCTGAGGACTTCCTGAGGTGGAGCAGGGAGGGAAACTCCGGGACGCTGGGTAGACAAGTTGGGTGGAGTCTCGTCCTTGGTTGCTAATGCCTAAGCCCTTTAGAGCCATAGTCTTCACAGTATCTCCTCCTCCCCCTCACCAAACAACATCACACCCTCACCAAACCCCCTGCCTCCCCAGTCTGACCAAGATCAGGCAGAAAATGAGGGCGAGGACTCAGCTTTGCTCATGGAGAGACTTTGCAAGTATATCTATGCCAAAGACCGCACAGACCGGATCCGCACATGCGCCATCCTCTGCCATATCTACCATCATGCCCTGCACTCCCGCTGGTACCAGGCCCGAGACCTCATGCTTATGAGTCACCTACAAGACAACATTCAGCATGCAGATCCTCCAGTACAGGTAGGATGAGAAGGAGGCGCTCCTGCTTTGGTGGCAAAGGGAAGACCAGGCCAGGTCCCTATCCTCTATTGGGGCAAAGTGGATCAACCAAATTAGCACTTGTCTGGCTAATTCAGACAACTTGGTCCTTCCCAGTTGCCAGCATTCTTTGAACCTTTTTTTTTTTTTTTTTAAGATTTTAATTACTTTTTAAGAGAGATGAGGAAGGGAGAAAGAGGGGTAGAGAAATACCAATGAGCGATAGATACGTTGATAGGTTGCATAGCCCACAACACAGCCATGTGCCCTGACTGGAATAGAGCCGGCAGCCTTTGGTGTGCAGGCCTGCACTCAATCCACTGAGCCACACCGGCCGTGTTGACATTTCACTGTACTGTTTCAACAGCGTTAGAGTCCTCTGGGATAGAGATTGGTTTCAGCTAATATTTATTACACCTAACATGTGTCTCCTTTGGGATATTAAGAGATCATCTTGTTTAAAAAGATGAAAACCCCTATGAAGTTGTCAAACTAATTGGGGAGACAGGGACCCTAATGTAGTGTGATATGTTGGGACAGAATAGTGGAATAACTAATTCTGTGTGTGGCTGTATTGTGAGACATTTCCATATAGGAGGAATATTAAAGCTGTGTCTTTTTAAGTGTGTATTTAAAATAATTAATATTAATGTGTAGACCATTTGGTGAACCTGTCTGGTGGTGGTTTTTAAATAGTATGCTTGTTTGTTCTTTTTTATTTCATTGTATGAATTCTTTTTTTTTTCAATTACAATTTACATTCAGTTATTTTAGCTTAGTTTCGGATGTACAGCATGATGGTTAGACAATCATAGGTCACTAATCATAGTGGTTAGACAGTCATATACGAAGTGTTCCCGCAGGTATTTCAAGTACCCACCTGGCACCACTTACAGCTATTACAACACCATTGACTATATTGCCTGTGCTGTACTTTACATCCCCGTGGCTATTTTGTAACTGCCAATCTGACATATAAGTGAAATTATATGGTCTTTGTCTTTCTCCGACTGGCTGGTTTCACTTGACATAATGTTCTCCAGGTCCATCCATGCTGTAGCAAAAGGGTAAAATTTTCTTTTTTTATAGCTGAGTAGTATTCCATTATATAAATGTACCATAGAGACAGTTTTATTACTAAACAAATTATTTCTTGCTGTATGAAATGACTCAGAGCTCCAGTGCAGTGCTGAATAGAAATAGTGAGAGCAGACATCTTCCTTATTCCCATTCTTAGCAGAGAAGCAACCAACATTTCACTGTAAGTATAATGTTAGCTGTAGTATTTTAGTAGATACCCTTTCTCAGATTGATCCTAGGTGATCAATTGATCCCAGGCTCTGCTGATCCTAGCCAGCTGAGAATTTTTGTCAGATACTAAATTTTGACAAAAGCTTTTTCTGCATCTCTTGAAATGATACACAGTTAATTTCTCCTTTGTTCTGTTCACTTGGTGAATAACCATGATTCTATATATTTATGTCAGCCTTTCATTCCTGAAATATATCCTACTTGGTCATGATACAATCTCTTTTTTTATGTTGTTGGTTTCCGTTTGCTAATTTCTTTAATGATCTTTGCATCTGTGTTTATGACTCATACTGATCTCTGTATATTTTTGTTACCAATATTGTATTGCCTACCATCTGTATTGCTACAATCTTTCCTCTCTCAATTAGTGGCACCACCATTTTTTCAGTTGCCTAGGCCAGAAACCTTGGGGTCTTCCTTGTTTCTTGTTTTTGCCTCGCATACTACCTCTCCTTCCCCAGACATTTCCATTCAAAATCCGGATCTGACCCCTTACCACTTTCAGTGCTGCCCTCTGGTCTAAGCCGCCATCATCTCTCTCTGCTTCTGCCCTTGTGCCCTTTCAGGTTATTCTTTTTTTTTTTTTTTAATATATTTATTGATTATGCTATTACAGTTGTCCCATTTCCCCCCCCACTCCACTCCATCCTGCCCACCCCCCTCCCTCCCACATTCCCCCCCCATAGTTCATGTCCATGGGTCATACTTATAAGTTCTTTGGCTTCTACATTTCCTACACTATTCTTACCCTCCCCCTGTCTATTTTCCACCTATCATCTATGCTACTTATTCTCTGTACCTTTACCCCCCTCTCCTCCTCCCACTCCCTTATTGAAAACCCTCATGTTCTAGTTATTTGCCTAGTTTGCTCTTGTTTTTGTTTTATGTGTGGTCGTTAGTAACTGTGAGTTTGCTGTCATTTTTACTGTTCCTGTTTTTGATCTTCTTTTTCTTAGGTAACTCCCTTTAACATTTCATATAATAAGGGCTTGGTGATGATGAGCTTCTTTAACTTGACCTTATCTGAGAAGCACTTTATCTTCCCTTCCATTCTAAATGATAGCTTTGCTGGATACAGTAATCTTGGATGTAGGTCCTTGCGTTTAATCTTGGGTAATGTAATTATGATGTGCCTTGGTGTGTTCCTCCTTGGGTCCAGCTTCTTTGACACTCTCTGAGCTTCCTGGACTTCCTTGAAGTCTATTTCCTTTGCCAGATTGGGGAAGTTCTCCATTATTTGTTCAAATAAGTTTTCAATTTTTTGTTCTTCCTCTTCTCCTTCTGGCACCCCTATAATTTGGATGTTGGAACGTTTCAAGGTGTCCTGGAGGTTCCTAAGCCTATCCTCATTTTTCCAAGTTCTTGTTTCTTCATTCTTTTCTGGTTGGATGTTTGTTTCTTCCTTCTGGTCCATACCATTGATTTGAGTCCCAGTTTCCTTCTCATCACTATTGGTTCCCTGTACATTTTCCTTTGTTTCTCTTGGCATAGGCTTCATTTTTTCATCTGTTTTTCGAACAGATTCAACCAAGTCTGTGAGCATATTGATAACCAGTGCTTTGAACTGTGCATCCGATAGGTTGGCTATCTCTTCCTCGCTTAGTTGTATTTTTTCTGGAGCTTTGAAGTGTTCTGTCATTTGGGCCATTTTTTTTTTGTTTGTTTGTCTTGGCGCGTCTGTTACTTTAAGGGGCGGAGCCTTAGGTGTTCACCGGGGCGGGGTAATGCTGGTTGCTGCACTGGGACGCTGTACGTGGGGGAGGGGCCGAGTGGGAGCAATGGCGCCCGCTTTACTCTCCTCCGGATTTCAATCTTTCACTCCGATTCCCACAATCAAACTGGGCCACTCTGGTGCTGGTTCCCGAGTAAGTGGGCCTGTGCACACTCTAGGCCCCTGTGGGTCTCTCCAACAACCTCTCCTGTGAGGCTGGGAGTCTCTCCCGCTGCCGCCCCAACCCCCAGGGGCACTTTCAATCAGAGGTTTGAGGCTTTATTTCCCGGAGCTGGAGCCCTGGGTTGCGGGGTCTGCTTCGCTGCCCGCTGTTCATCGGTTTATCTGTGGGCGAATGTGGTGCCGCAGGGTGCTACCCACCTCTCTGCCTGCTCCGCTCTCCGCCTCTGCGTCCGGCCCTCTGGGTTTATCTGTGCGAATGTGGGGCCGCAGGGTCGGCTAGTGCTCGGACCGCCTGCACGATTCGTCCCACACTCCGCCAGTCTCAGTCCCGCCACAGCCACTCGAGTCCTCTCCACCCAGGTGCTCGTCTCCGCCCCTCCTACCAGTCTGGATGAATGTTTATTTTCTATTTCCTTGGTGTCGGTCCCCCTTGCTGTTCGATTCTCTGTCAGTTCTGGTTGTGCGAGGAGGCGCAGTGTGTCTACCTACGCCGCCATCTTGGTTCCTCCAGGTTATTAATATAGTAGCCAGAGTAGCCACGTTAAATTAAGCCAGATTGTATGATTTGTTTGCTCAAAACCTTCCCATGGTTTTCCGTCTTAAAATCCTTAACATGGCTTACACAGCTATGTGCTTGCCCCTCCTTCAGCTTATGATCACATCTTCTACCAGCCCTAGCTAGTTTACGTTCCTTGTTCCTCAAATACACCTGGCACAGTTCTTGCACAGGGCCTTTGCATTTGCTTTTTCCTTATCCTGCAGTGCTGTTCTTCTCCCAGCTACCTATATAATTTGCTCCCTCTTTTTTTATTAGGTCTTTATTTAAACATTCCCATCAAAATGAGGCCTTCCCTAATTAGCATGTATAGAATTTTGAGCTCCCACCACTATCACCACCGTACAAACTCCATTTATTCCCTCCTTTGCTTTACTTTTTCCTTAGCATGAGCCACCACCTGTGTATCGTGGTTACTTTCTGTTCCATACCCCATCTCTAGAATGTAAGCTCCATGGAGGAACAGGGACTTGTCTATTTCGTTGTATGTCCCAGCCAATAAGCCAAGTGCTCCGTATATCAATGTATCATTTGTTGAGTATTTGTATGTGTGTTGAGAATGAACAACTGTCTTGTGGATGTCACTTCTGAATGCGTTATGCTTTGCTCCTAGATCCTCTACAACCGCACCATGGTGCAGCTGGGCATCTGTGCCTTCCGCCAAGGCCTAACCAAAGATGCTCACAATGCTCTGCTGGACATCCAGTCAAGTGGCCGGGCCAAGGAACTTCTGGGCCAGGGTCTGCTGCTACGCAGCCTACAGGAGCGCAACCAGGAGCAGGAGAAGGTGGAGCGGCGCCGACAGGTGCCCTTCCACCTGCACATTAACCTGGAGCTGCTGGAGTGTGTTTATCTGGTGTCTGCCATGCTCCTGGAGATCCCTTACATGGCTGCCCATGAGAGTGATGCCCGCCGACGCATGATCAGCAAGCAGTTCCATCACCAGCTGCGGGTGGGCGAGCGGCAGCCCTTGCTGGGTGAGTGTGAGGCTTTGTAGTAGAACAAACTTCACTTGTTTGTTCCTTGATTACTTTTAACCAAAGGATTAAGAGAAGCTAAAGGAAATAATTTTCTACAAGATGATTCCTTTTGTTTTTAATGTATTTATTGATTGTGCTATTACAGTTGTCCCATTTCCCTCCACCCTCACTCCACTCCATCCTGCCCACCCCCTCCCTCCCACATTCCCCCCCTATAGTTCATGTCCGTGGGTCATACTTATAAGTTCTTTGGCTTCTACATTTCCTACACTATTCTTACCCTCCCCCTGCCTATTTTCCACCTATCATCTATGCTACTTATTCTCTGTACCTTTACCCCCCTCTCCCCCTCCCACTCCCCTATTGATACCCCTCCATGTGATCTCCATCTCTATGGTTCTGTTCCTGTTCTAGTTGTTTGCCTAGTTTGCTCTTGTTTTGGTTTTAGGTGTGGTCGTTAATAACTGTGAGTTTGCTGTCATTTTTACTGTTCCTATTTTTGATCTTCTTTTTCTTAGGTAAGTCCCTTTAACATTTCATATAATAAGGGCTTGGTGATGATGAACTTCTTTAACTTGACCTTATCTGAGAAGCACTTTATCTTCCCTTCCATTCTAAATGATAGCTTTGCTGGATACAGTAATCTTGGATGTAGGTCCTTGCGTTTATTCTTGGGTAATGTAATGATGATGTGCCTTGGTGTGTTCCTCCTTGGGTCCAGCTTCTTTGGGACTCTCTGAGCTTCCTGGACTTCCCGGAAGTCTATTTCCTTTGCCAGACTGGGGAAGTTCTCCTTCATTATTTGTTCAAATAAGTTTTCAATTTTTTGTTCTTCCTCTTCTCCTTCTGGCACCCCTATGATTTGGATGTTGGAACGTTTCAAGATGTCCTGGAGGTTCCTAAGCCTCTCCTCATTTTTCCGAATTCTTGTTTCTTCATTCTTTTCTGGTTGGATGTTTCTTTCTTCCTTCTGGTCCACACCGTTGATTTGAGTCCCAGTTTCCTTCGCGTCACTATTGGTTCCCTGTACATTTTCCTTTGTTTCTCTTAGCATAGGCTTCATTTTTTCATCTGGTTTTCGAACCAATTCAACCAATTCTGTGAGCGTCTTGATAACCAGTGTTTTGAACTGTGCATCCATCCGATAGGTTGGCTATCTCTTCCTCGCTTAGTTGTATTTTTTCTGGAGCTTTGAAGTGTTCTGTCATTTGGGCCTTTTTTTTTGGTCTTGGTGCGTCTGTTACTTTAAGGGGCAGAGCCTTAGGTGTTCACCAGGGCGGGGTAATGCTGGTTGCTGCGCTTGACGCTGTACATGGGGGAGGGGCCGAGAGGGAGCAATGGCGCCCGCTCCACTCTCCACCAGACCCCAATCTTTCACTCCACTATCCACAATCAAACTGGGCTCCTCTGGTGCTGGCTCCTGAGTGGGTGGGCTTGTGCACGCCCCAGGCCCCTGTGGGTCTCTCCAACGACCTCTCCTGCGAGGCTGGGAGTCTCCCCTGCCGCCACCACCCCAACCCCCACGGGCGCTCTCAATCAGAGGTTTGAGGCCTCATTTCCCTGCGCTGGAGCCCTGGGCCATGCGGTCTGCCTTGCTCCCCGCCAATTGTCCGGTCCATCTGTGTGCGAATGTGGGGCCACGGGGTCTGCCAGTGGTCAGACTACCTGCCCTGTTGGTCCCACACTCCACCAGTCTCTGTCCCGCCACAGCCACACGAGTCCTTTCCGCCCCGGCTGCCCGTCTCTGCCCCTCCCACCGGTCTGGATGAATGTCCATCTTTCATTTCCTTGGTGTGGGACTTCCTTGCCGTTCGACCCTCCGTCAGCTCTGGCTGTGCGAGGAGGTGCAGGTGTTCACCTACGCCGCCATCTTGGTTCTCCAGATGATTCCTTTTGATTTCATGACATCTTCATGGAGACTCTAAAGGCATTTTACCATAGGATATATCATCCTGGCTTACAAATTAAGCTTCTGCTTCCTGTTATTCTCCATTTCAGTCTGTACCTGTCAGTATTATCTTTCTAGCAAATTTATGATGTCATACACCTCTAACACCTTTAGAAGTTCTTCACTGACTACAGAATAAAGTTCAGTCTCTTTAGTCACACTAAGTTAAACTCTCGTGACCTGATTCCAGTGGTGTTTGATATAAATTTACATAGTGCTTTTGTTCTGCCTGGTACTGTTTTTAAGTGTTTTATAAATAATTATTTACTCTTTATTGGTAATAACCGTGTGATGTAGGTACTATTATTACCCCCTTTTTCTTCTTTAAGAAAACTGAAGTTAAGTGACTTACCCAACTTTAACACAGTTAATATGTGTCTGTCAAACATTTTTCCTCTTTTTGCCCCTCATGCACATTATTTTCAGCCAATCACCTAGATCCTTGGCATTCAAGAATCTAACATTGGCCCCTTTGATCACTTCTGGAAGATCTGATTGGTCACTCTGGGGATTGAGCGAGATGTGGTTTCACTGGGAAAGGAATTTGAATTGTGCCCTTCCTGTGGGGTTGGTGCATAGAAGGACTTGGCAAGTGAGCCAGGCTTACTGTCCACAGCCACATCCCCTTATAGATTTGTTCTCTACGGGTGCTTAGGTGGAGGTGCCCCTTAGGCAAAGTTTGTTTGGCTTATGTGGTAATACTTTCTTTTCATTGGAAATTTCCAGCATCTTAGTGCTCTCTAGTTCATCGTGGTTTCTGCAATTCTGCATTGCTGCCTGCAGTGGAGCCAAAAGCCAGTTTCTGTTTTGGCTCTGCACTACTACTGTTTGGTTTATAGAGAAATATTCTTTGAACCTCTAACCTTGCCTTTTTTTTTTTAAGTGATAAAATGGAAACTGACACAAAAGGGTTGTGTGCCTTTCCTTTTACTTAGCTCTATTCATACATTTCTGTGTGGGCCTGACCCATGTCCACGCTGCACTTGTCCCTGTTCCAGGGTCTGCTGTGTTCGTGTTTCCCTACACCTGCCGTCCATTTCCAGCCTTGGAGCATTTTGTACTTTGTTGTCTACGCTGAGTTCCCGCTACTCTTGTTTGCCGTGTCTGTCTCCCCGGCTTGTTTCTCAGGACTGTATTTGGGGGTCCAAGTCTATGAGCAGCATATCAAACCCATAATTTATCAGAGTTCATTTAAAGTAAGACTGAATTTTTCAAGGAAAAGGAGTAAGCCACTTTAAAGAAAAATAAGTTGCAGTGTGATGTGTGTGTAAAATCATGAAAGTGATAAGGAAGGAAGTTGGGTAACTACCATTCCAGTTGAGATATTAATTTTTTTTTTCTTTTAGGTCAAGATCCTTATAAGAATCTGATGAAAACTTAGGGCCCTTTTTCTAGGAAAATGTACATAAGGATACACACAGCAACTTGTCACCATGTTCAGGGAGCTCACTAGTTCCCTGCAGTATATCATGGACTGATTCAGTCTAAATCTAAGTAAATTTATTTTGATACTAAGGGACTTGTACAATCACATGGCTGTTTAGTGGTGGGATGGGAGAGTCTCTAGGCTGGGTGTTGGCTCTCCTTCCTGGGTTCCTCCTTGAACAGTGTGCTCATGGGGGCTGGAACCCTTGTCCCCAGTTTCCTGAGGCCCTGCCTCATTCCCAACCTTTCAGGTCCCCCTGAATCAATGAGGGAACATGTGGTCGCTGCCTCCAAGGCCATGAAGATGGGCGACTGGAAGACCTGCCACAGTTTTATCATCAATGAGAAAATGAATGGCAAAGTGTGGGACCTTTTCCCTGAGGCTGACAAAGTCCGAACCATGCTGGTTAGGTGAGCACAGAGGGAGGCTGTGGTGACTAGGGACAAAAAGACTGGTTGGTCCCCTTCCCTGAAGATCTAGTCTTCCTTTTCCCCATAGGAAGATCCAGGAAGAGTCACTGCGGACCTACCTCTTCACTTACAGCAGTGTCTATGACTCCATCAGGTAGGATGAACCCTGAGGAAGCAGAGGGGCCCCAGCTTTGTGGTCGAGGGTCCTAGTTGCTCCCTGCCTTCTTTCTCCCCAGCATGGAGACACTGTCTGACATGTTTGAGCTGGACCTACCCACCGTGCACTCCATCATCAGCAAGATGATCATTAACGAGGAGCTGATGGTAAGGGCCAAGGGTAGTAAATGGGCAGGTGGAGTCAAGGAGAGTTTGAACTGGAAGGGTCTGATCTATGCCATGTCCCTTTCTCTGGCTTACTCCCATCAGGCCTCCTTGGACCAGCCAACGCAGACAGTGGTGATGCACCGCACAGAGCCCACTGCCCAACAGAACCTGGCTCTGCAGCTGGCGGAAAAGCTGGGCAGCCTGGTGGAAAATAATGAGCGGGTGTTTGACCACAAGCAGGGTACCTATGGTGGCTACTTCCGAGGTAGGTGGTTCTATCCCTTCTGTTCCCCTACAGTCCTGGCTCCCTTATTGCCTGTCCCCTGGCATTCACTCCTCTTCCCATCTCTCCTGTAGACCAGAAAGACGGCTACCGCAAAAATGAAGGCTACCTGCGCCGGGGTGCCTACCGCCAGCAGCAGTCTCAGCCAGCCTACTGACCGCTTCTGTCCACAGGGTCTGGGCCTTCAAATACCTTTCAGTCCTAAACCACACCCGTCATTAAAGTTCTGTTCAGAGTTGTTACAGTTCCTTTGTGTCTTCATGTTGCCACAGAGGTGTGTTGGCACATTCGTTTGCTAATTTTACTTAGCTTCTACCACACGACAGGCACAAGGCTAAGGATGCAGAGATAACTTGTACATATCTCTAACTTGAAAGAGCTTGCTCCTCTTTTGCATTTAACTGAAAATTATAGTTGAAGAAAACTTATAGTATGAAGAAAAGATGATGGATATGTTGGGCAAGATCTGACTGTGGGGCATAAATATCAGAAAAAGTGTAACGGAGGAGGCAGTAGTGATGATTGCACCTTGCGGGTGGATGGGTGGTGATTCACCAGGCAGGGGAAAGGGAGTTTGCCTAAACTTGTGTGATGTGTGGTCATTGGACCAGTGTGGACCTGAGTTAACCTGCCTGGGACAGAACAGGCACCACCGTTAGGCATAGGCACTGGGAAGCGTTGCCATTGCTGTGAGAGTTAAGCATGTGATTGTTTGCTCAACTTGTGTGTATAGCTTTCAAAGTATTGATCCACAGTAGACTGGAAACTTCTTAAAAATAATCCACCACATTGAGAAGCACTGGTGTAGGCAAAGGAATAACAGCCAAGTAGAGAGGACTGGAGGAGTGAAGGAGCAGTGTGGACTGTATGAAGTGGATGTGGAGCATGTGCAGGGGATAGAGGCTTAGGACGGGCTTGTCCCATGAAGACTTTCCACGCTTCGGACTTCGGGAAACAAAACACACAAGTGGATCCAGTTTTAGAATGGTGATGGAGCAGCATTGCAGAACATGGAGTTAAAGGCAGAGAGCCAGTTAGAAAGTAAAAAGCATCTAAAGCTGGGATGGTGAAGACCAGAGGTGAGGAAGGGACTGAAGAGGTATGTGTGTGAAAAGCTGGGCTTTCTGCAACCAGTTGAGCATGAGGGTAGTAGTAGTTTCTTGACTCAAGAATGACAGAGTCTCCTGAGTGGGGATATACAGGTAATAGGACTGTTATTAAGTAACTGGAATATTCTTTCTGTTCAGGAACATAATAGGTACACAGGGAAGGCTGATATGTTGAGTTTGAGTTGTTTGGGGCATGAACAAGGCAGCTGGAGATTGTTTGGGATGCATGTTAATTAGGCTATAGGCTAAACTGCTGTAACAAAGGGATCCCAAAATCATGATTTGAACAAAGGAAAGTTGACCCTTGAACGACATGGGTTTGAACTATGCAGGTCCACTTAGACCCAGACACCAAGGGACAACTTAAGTTTTGGAGGAGTCAGAAGGTATGCACACATTTTCGATTGCATGGGGACGTGGGGCCCCTAACTGTCATTCAGGTGTCAGCTGCCATTTACTTTTTTTTTTTAATATTTTATTTATTTATTGGGGGGGGGAGAAACATTTGATGTGAGGAAAATATGCATCTGTTGCCTCTTGCACATCCCCAACTGAGGACCTGGCCTGCAACCCAGGCGTGTGCCCTGACCAGGAATTGAACCAACAACCTTTTGGTTAGTAAGCCAGCACTCAGTTTGCTGAGCCACACTGGCCAGGGCTGCTGCTTCTTAACAACTCTTGAAATGTAAAATCCATTCTTGGCTACCTGATCACAAAAACAATCCACAGACCAGATCTGGCCCAGTCCCTGTCCTAGATATAAAGTGATAGCTGCTCTCTGGAATTGTACGTGGCTTTGACAGAGGCCTAGGTTATGCTGGATATGTTTTGCCTCCGCTCTGGCCTTTTGAAGAAATGCAAGAGAGATAACCTCTTCCAATGCATACCCTTCAGTTGCTGTGAAAGTTCAAATTCACAGGCTTTTCTCAAAATACTCAAAGTATCCTGAGAAAATAGCTGAAACAGCTTTTGTAAACAAAACAAGAAACCTCAGGTTTACAAATTATTCTCAAAAAGAAACGAAGTAGGATTTTGAGTACATATTAGATGGAACATAGTGTTTGTAAACAAAACCATATGCACCAATTCTGGGAAGTACCTTCCCAACCAAATTTAAAAGCAAATTTAGATGAAAACAGACTATTTTGAAAACTGAAAGTAACTTCCCAACATGAGTTTGAGCATATCTAGCCAAGACACAGTAATTATTGTGCAAATGAATGCAGATTTGAGAGTTCACAAAGTTAACTTCTCAAGGTGAGTGAATTGTACCAATCCAGTGAAAAGATTCAAGAGTTCTCAAAACCAACCCCCCAGCAAAACTAGATGAAAACCAGTTTTTGTTAAACTCCAAAAGATCACTTCAAAAATAAATGTTCAAGCAAATCTGGATGAAATAAGAACGACGCGTTTGTTGTGAAAATTAAGCTCAGATTCGTAAATTCTCAAAATTTACTTCCTGCCATGAGGTTGGGCAGATGTAGCTCGCACAGCTGTTTTTGTGAAAGCAAGCTCAAATTCACATTCTCAAATGTAACCTACCAGCATTAGTTTGACCAAATTTAGATAGAAAACAACAGTATTAACTCATGAAAGTACACATTTATGACTTCTCAAAAGTTGCTTTCCAACCTCTAGTACTGGCCAGGATTTAAGCACACTACAGCTTATCTCCCACTGATTACAACTTAAAGTTGGAAAAAATACAATTTCAGTCAAACCTTGGTTCTCGAACATCTCCCATCTCATAATTTGGTTCTTGACCAAGTAGTTAATGAAAAAAATGTGTTGACTGTCAAACAAAACTTTGGTTCTCAAACCGACAACCCTTTCATGCTGATACCTATACCATCTTTTACACATCCCTCAGGCATGATTCAGTTTTCATATAAATCCCTTCTTGAACAGCCTTCTGGAACAAATTAAGTTTGACAACTGAGGTCCTGGTGTACCTGAGGACTCTGAAGAATAAAAGCAGTCAGATTAGGGAAGAGAGTCAAAATTTAATCCATACAGAAGTGTTTCCTGGTATTTTTTCCTTTTTTATGGACTTTACCTCTGAGGTCAGGCTGCCAAAACCCCAAAAGAATCCATCTTAGTTCTGGCCAGACAACCAGGGAAAGAATTTTTTCTTTCCCCACCCCCACTTCTGACCTCTGAAGGTAGGCATGACTGCAACAGTTTGGCTCTGGCAGCTAAAACTGTTTTCTGGGCAGGGGAACCAAGAAAAGGGGACACTCTGAAAAGGTAATCACCACTTTATTTTTCTTTCCCTGTTTCGCCCAAGGGTGGCCCTGCCATAGAGCTATAGCTATGGTGCTACGGGCAGCCAAAACTTCTGAAGAACTCTGTCTTTCTGACCAGAGGTTAAATTGCCTGCTGAAACAAAATATTCATGAAGAATATTGAATCTCACAACACAATATTCAAAATGTCCAGGATACAATCCAGAATCACCATGTGACCAATTCTCAAGGGAGAAGTTCACTGACAGTTGCCAACCCATATCAAAACTATAGAGCAGCTATTGTAACCACTGCATGAAACAATATAAACACTTTAAATGGAAAGAGTTCTTAACATCCTCAACAAAATACAAGTAAACTAAGTCCAACAGTGTATTAAAAGGATTATACACCATGACCAAATGGACTTACCACAAAAGTGCAAGAGTTGAAGATAACAAAATCAATCAATAGACTATACCACATTAATAGAACAAAGGAAAAACCCATATAATCAACTCAATTGATGTAGAAAAGGCACTTGACAAAAATCCAATGCCCTTTCATTATAAAAACACTAGAAAACTAAGAAAGGAACTTCCTTAATGTGATAAAGGACACTTAGGAAAAACTGACAGCCAACATGTTCATTGGTGAAAGACAAAGCTTTTCCCCTGAGATCAGGACCAAGACGAGGATACCCATTTTCACCATGGCTATGCAACATGGTACTAGAAGTTGGAGCCAAAGTAATTACATAAGAAAAAGAAATATAAACTTAGAACAACAATAACAAAAAATTTTTAAATGGGCAAAAGACTTGAAGACACTTCTCCAAAGAAGATATACAAATGGCCAATAAGTACATGAAAAGAAGCTCAACATCACTAGTCATTTAGAAAATGATAAGCCACAATGAAATACTCTTCACACCCATTAGGATGGTAACTATCAAATAAAAACTGGAGTGTTGGTGAAGTGGGGAAATTTGAACTCATGTACATTGCTAACAGGAATATAAAATAGCGCAGCTGCTGTGGCACATAGTTTGGTGTTTCCTTTAAAAAAACAACAATTACCATATGGCTGAGCAATTTCACTTCCAGGTAAATACCCAAAATAATTGAAAACAGAGATTCAAGTTGATACTATACACCAATAGTCATTGCAGCATTCACAATAGCCAAAAGATGGAAACAACCCCAAATCTCCATCGACAGAAAAGTGGATAAACAATGTACTGTACACATGAAATGGAATATTAGCCTTACAAAAGGAATAAAGTTCGAATACATGCTACATCATGGATGAACTTGAAAACATTATGCTAAGTGAAATAAGTCAGACAAAAAAGACAAATACTATATGATTCCACTTATATGAGGTATCTAGAACAAGCAAATCCATGGAGGCAGAAAGAATAAAGGTTACCAGGGAGTTGGTTAGGGGGAAATGAAGAGTTACTGCTAATGGTTACAGATGTTCTGTTTCGGATGATGAAAGAAAAAATTTTGAAACTAGATTGTGGTGACGTTTACACAGCATTGAAAGTGTACTTAGTGCTACTGACTGTGTATTTTTAAAATTACTACTATGAACCTATTAAAATGACCAAAATCCACCTTGGCTGGTGTGGCTCAGTGGATTGAGCTCCAGCCTGTGAACTGAAGGGTGGCCAGTGTGATACCTGGTTGGGGCACATGCCTGGGTTGTAGGCCAGGTTCCTGGTTGGGGGTGTGTGAGAGGCAGCCAACTGGTGTATCTCTTGAACATCAATGTTTCTCTCCCTCTCATCATCCCTTCCCTTCTCTCTAAAAATAAATAAATAAACGAGGAGAGGCTTAGGAACCTCCAGGACATCTTTAAACATTTCAACATCCAAATTATAGGGGTACCAGAAGGAGAAGACAAAAAGCAAAAAATTGAAAACTTATTTGAACAAATAATGAAGGAGAACTTCCCTAATCTGGCAAAGGACATAGACTTCCAGGAAGTCCAGGAAGCTCAGAGAGTCCCAAAAAAGCTGGACCCAAGGAAGAACACACCAAGGCACATCATAATTGCATCACCCAAGATGAAAGACAAGGAGAGAATCTTAAAAGAAGCAAGAGAAAAGGAATCAGGAATACCTACAAAGGAGTTCCCATAAGACTGTCAGCTGATTTCTCAAAAGAAACCTTGCAGGCAAGAAGGGGCTGGAAAGAAGTATTCCAAGTCATGAAAGGCAAATACCTACATCCAAGATTACTGTATCCAGCAAAGCTATCATTTAGAATGGAAGGGAAGATAAAGTGCTTCCCAGATAAGGCCAAGTTAAAGGAGTTCATCATCACCAAGCCTTTATTATATGAAATGTTAAAGGGATTTATCTAAGAAAAAGAAGATAAAAAATATAAACAGTAAAAATGACAGCAAACTCACAGTTATTAACAACTACACCTAAAACAAAAATAAAAGCAAACTAAGCAAACAACTAGAACAGGAACAGAACTGCAGAAATGGAGATCACATGGAGGGTTATCAACAGGGGAGTGGGAGGGAGAGAGAGGGGGGAAAGGTACAGAGAATAAGTAGCATAAATGGTAGGTAGAAAATAGACAGGGGGAGGATAAGAATAGTATAAGAAATGTAGAAGCCAAAGAACTTATAAGTATGACCCACGGACATGAACTAAAGTGGGGGGAATGTGGGAGGGAGGGGGTGTGCAGGATGGAGTGGAGTGAAGGGGGGAAATGGGACAACTGTAATAGCATAATCAATAAAATATATTAAAAAAATGAAAAACAAAATCACCTCCAAAAATAAATAAATATTTACTTATTTTAAATAAATAAATAAAATCTCTTTTAAATATTTTAAAAAATAAAGTCTTTAAAGATTTTTTATTTTAAAAAATAAATAAAGATTTATTTATTTAAGATAAATCTTTTTTAAAGATTTATTTATTTTTAGAGAGAGGGGAAGGGATGGAGAAAGAGAGGGAGAGAAACATCAATGCATGGCTGCCTCTCACTCGAACCCCCACTGGAAACCTGGCCCACAACCCAGGCATGTGCCCTGACTGGCAATCAAACTGTCAACCCCTTGCTTCACAGTCCAGTGCTCAATCCACCAAGCCAGACCAGCCAGGGCTAATCTTATAATAAATAAATAAAGTGGCCAAAATCCAGAACACTGACAACACCAAATGCTGGCAAGGATGTGGAGCAACCGGAAATGTTATTCATTGCTGGTGGGAATGCAAAATGCTACAGGCACTTTAGAAGACAGTTTGGCAGTTTCTGAGAAATCTAAGTATACCCTCCAGTAGTTGTGCTTCTTGGTATTTTCCCAAAGGTGTTGAAACTTTGTCTACCCAGAAAGCTACACATGGGTGTTTGTAGCACCTTTATTCACAATTACCAAAACTTGGAAACAATCAAGATCCTTTGGTAGGTGAATGGACAAATAAACTGTAGTACAACCAGACAATGGAAAATTATTTGGCACTAAAAAAGGAAATTTACTATCAATACATGAAAAGAGCCCTGGCTGGTGTGGCACAGTGGATTGAGCACAGGCCTGCGAACCAGCAGGTCATCAGTTTGATTCCCAGTCAGGGCACATGCCTAGGTTGTGGGCTGGGTTCCCGGTGGGGGCCACACAGGAGGCAACCACACATTGGCATTTCTCTCCCTCTCTTTCTCACTCCCTTCCTCTCTCTCTCAAAATAAATAAAATCTTTTTTTTTAAATTTTTATTGTTATTCAGTTACAGTTGTATGCCTTTTCTCCCCATCCCTCCACCCCACCCCAGGCAAACCCCCCTCCCTCCCCCACCTCCACCCTTCCCCTTGATTTTGTCCATGTGTCCTTTACAGTAGTTCCTGTAATCCCCTCTGCCCACTGTCCCCTCCCCACTCCCCCCTGGCTATTAAAATCTTAAAAAAAAAAAAAAAAACATGAAAAGACACAGAGGAAACATAAATGCATGATTCCTAAGTGAAAGTCAATCTGAAATGGCTACATATTGTATGATTCCAACTATTTGAGATTCTGTAAAAGGTAAAACTGTAGACACAATAAAAAGATTAGTGGTTGTCAGGGCTTTGGAGGGAGGAAGGGATAAATATGTAGGTGAAGAACAGAATTTTAGGGCACTGAAACTACAGTGTATGATACTATAATGGTAGATACATGTCTTTATACATTTGTTCAAATGCATAAACTGTACAACCCTAATGTCAGCTATGGACCTATGGTGATGGTGTGTCAATGTAGGCTCAGAAATTGTAACAAATGTACCACTCTGGAGCAGTGTTGGGAACCGCCCTGCCTGGTTTCAGAAATTGTAACCCCTTGTGGCTAAGGTTGAGTAAAAAGACCTTGGGACCATAAGCCACTTAGGAGACAAAGCTTATTTTCCTTGTAGGGGCACTGCCTCTGCCCCCTTTCACCTCACCCTGCTTGGCCCCTGGCAGATGACTGGTTAGCCAATGACCAGTAAGATTCCTCAAGGGTGGGACAACCTAAGACAGGCATGGTCGTGAAGGGCCCCTCAGGGAAGGACTTGGGGCGCTACAGAAAAAGGGGGTGATGGACCCTTACCCCTCAGCTTTGACATAGCCTGAGTCCTCATTCTGTCTGCAAGAAATCTACTAGTCTCTTGGCTGCCTTACTTCCGCTGCCTGACTTAAGCCTGAAACAATGCTGGAGGTGGGTGTGGCCCTGTGCTGGAAAGTGCAGGTTCCCTGGAGCAATCAGGCCTAAGAAAGAATGCATAAAATCCTGTGAAACCTGCTTTGCTAATACCCTCAATTTAAATGATAAGGGTCCAAGCATGAAATGAGTTTGTTCCCCAAAGTTTTATGGCCCTTCTCCTTTAAGAGATCAGCCACCTTTCCTCTCCAAGAAGATCACATCTTGGTAGACCTATTCTCATCTGTGGTGGCGGGGGAGGGGGGGGCAGTAGGGGGAGGCCCTGTGGGTGGAGCTCCCCCACAGAGTAGCTTTTTGGCTCCTTCTTGAATCTGTCTGGTTTGTCCTCCCTGCCTCCACCTCAGCCTCCACCCCAGCCTCCACCATATCTGTAAAGATGACCCAGAGGTCCTTCAAGGTGTCTACCTCTGGCCCTGGGGCCTACAGCAGCCACTTGTTCTCAAGTGGGCCCAGCATCAGCACCTCGGCCTTTTCCTGGGTGAGCAGCAGCTCCAGGCTTGGCCTGGGTGCCAGCATGAATCTGGCTGGGGGTTTTGGTGGAGCTGGGAGTATGGGGTCCATCAAAGCCATCCAAGTGAACCAGAACCTGCTGATCCCTGTGAAGCAAGACTCTTCATCCAGGGCCCCAGCATCCAGGCCATGCGCAACCAGGAGAAGGAGCAGATCAAGAGCCTCAACAAGTTTGCTTCCTTCATCAATAAGGTGCGGAGCCTGGAGCAGCAGAATAAGATTCTGGAGACCAGTGGACTTTCCTGCAGCAGCAGAAGAGGACTCACAATAACATGGACAGTATGTTTGAGGCCTACATCAACAACCTTTGGCGGCAGCTGGAAACACTGGCCTAGGAGAAACTGAGGCTGGAGGTGGAGTTTGGCAACATGCAGGGGCTGGTGGAGGACTTGAAGAATAAGTACGAGGATGAGATCAACAAGCTCACAGAGATGGAGAATGAATTTGTCCTCATCAAGAGGGATGTGGATGAAGCTTACCCGATCAAGGTAGAGCCGGAGTCCTGCCTGGAAGGGCTGACTGATGAGATCAACTTCTACAGGCAGCTGCATGATGAGGAGATTCATGAGCTGCAGTCCCAGATCTCCCACCTGTCTGTGGTGCTGTCCATGGACAACAGCCACTCCCTAGACCTGGACAGCATCATTGTTGAGGTCAAGGCCCAGTACAAGGAGATCGCCAACTGCAGCCGGGCTGAGGCTGAGGCCATCTACAAGATCAAGTATGAGGAGCTGCAGACATTGGCTGGGAAGCACAAGGATGACATGCATCACACGAAGATGGAGATTTCTGAGACTAACCAGAACATCTGTAGATTCCAGGCTGAGATCAATGGCCTCAAAGGCCAGAGGGCTTCCCTGGAGGCTGCCATCAAGGATGCTCAGGCCAAGGTGGCTGAGCTGGAAGCTGCTCTGAGAGCCGCCAAGCAGGACATGGCCCAGCAGCTGCATGAGTACCAGGAGCTCATGAACATCAAGCTGGGCCTGGACGTGGAGATCACCACCTACTGCAAGTTGCTGGAGGGCGAGAGAGCCAGCTGGAATCTGGAATGCAGAATATGAGTATCCATACCAAGACCACCAGTGGCTACTCAGGTGGCTGAGCCCAGATTACGAGAACCTCAACTATGGCCACCTCAACTACAGCCTGGGCTTCCAGGACCAGTGTGGGCTCTGGCAGGAGCTCTGGCTCCTTCAGCCACAACAGCACCAGCACCAGCTCCAGCTCCTCCAAGACAGTGGTTGTGAAAAAGATTGAGACCCGTGATGGGAAGCTGGTGTCTGAGTCATTTGATGTCCTGTCCAAGTGAATGACTACTGCAGTCCCTCCTGTCCTCCAAGCTGGCAGGAAAGGTGCTCTGTAGGAGAGCAGAAGGCACAGGAGACCCACCTGAGACACATCCCCAAGCCTCAGCTCACCCTTGTGGTGGGGACGTTTACTGCCTGGGGCACTGCCTCTTACCCATGCCCCTAACTAAAAGCCAAATCAAGTGTTTTTTTCCTCCCAAAATAAAGCCTCAGCTGGCTCCGCTAACAACCCCCCCCCCCAAAAAAAAGTACCACTCTGGTCGGGTAGGCTGTGGATGTATGGAAGCAAGAAGTGTAATAGGAAATATTGGTACCTTCTGCCCAATTCTTCTGTGAACCTAAAACTGCTCTTAAAAAATAAGTATTTTTAAATGGTAAACTTTATCTTATGTACATTTTACCACCATAAAATTAAAATGAAGCCCTGAGTGGTGTGGCTCAGTGGATTGAGTGCCACCCTGTGAACCAAAGGTCGCTGGTTCAATTCCCAGTCAAGGCACGTGCGTGGGTTGCAGGCCAGGTCTCTGGTAGGGGACATGTGAGAAGCAACCACACATTGATGTTTCTCTCCCTCTCTTTCTCCCTCCCTTCCTTTATTTCTAAAAATAAATAAATAAAATCTTTAAAACAAAAAGCAAAAAAACGAGGAGAGGCTTAGGAATTTCTGTGAAAACTTCAAACCTTCCAACATCTGAATCAACGGGGAGCCAGTAGGAGAAAAGGAAGAGCAAGAAATTAAAAACACAATGAAGGAGAACTTCCCCAATCTGGCAAAGGAAATAGAGTTCCAGGAAGCTCAGAGAGTCCCAAAGAAGTTGGACCCAAGGAAGCACACACCAAGACACATTGTAATTACATTACCCAAGATTAAAGATAAGGAGAGAATCTTAGAAGCAGCAAGAGAAAAGGACACAGTTACCTACAAAGGAGTTCCCAAAAGACTGTCAGCTGATTTCTCAAAAGAGACCTTAGAGACAGGCAAGAAGGGGCTGGAAAGAAGTGTTCCAAGTTATGAAAGGCAAGGACCTACATCTAAGATTGCGCTATCCAGCAAAGCTATCATTTAGAATGGAAGGGCAAATAAATTTGTGCTTCTCAGATAAGGTCAAGTTCAAGGAGTTCATCATCACCAAACCCTTATTATATGAAATGTTCAAGGGACTTATCTAAGAAAAAGATAAAAAAATACAGTGAAATGACAACAAACTTACAACTATCAACAACCAAACCTTAAAAAACAAAAACAAAAAGAAACTAAGCAAACAACTAGAAGAGGAATAAAATCACAGAAATAGAGATCATGTGGAGGGTTATCAGTGGGGAGGGGGAAGGGGAGGGGGAAGAATGGGGTAAAATGTACAGGGAATAAGAAGCATAAATGGTAGGTAGAAAATAGACAGGGAGAGGTTAAGAACAGTATGGGAAATGGAGAAGCCAAAGAACTTATATGTATGACCCATAGACAGCAAGTAAGGTGAGGGAAGAATGATGGTGGGAGGGATGTTGGGAGGGAGGGTGGAGGTGAATAAAGGGGAGAAAAAAATGGGACAACTGTAATAACATAATCAATAAAATATATATTTTTTTAAATCTTAGATATTTCTTGTACCAATATTTTTTCTGATATATTGCCTTGGGCAAGGAGAATGGAAAAAATAAACAAATGGTACTATGTCAAACTAAAAAGTTTTGTACAGCAAAAGAAATCAAAATGAAAAGACAACCCACTGAATGAGAGAACATACTCACCCATGATACATCTGAGAAGATATCAATGTCCAAAATTTATAAAGAACTTATACAACTCAACACACACACACAAAATTGAATTTTAAAATGGACAAAGAACCCTGAATAGACACTTCTCCAAAGAGGGCTAATAGACATGAACAGATGCTCAATGTCACTGATAATCAGAGAAATGCAAATTAAAACCACAATGAGCCCTGGCCGGTGTGGCTCAGTGGATTGAGCACCGGCCTGCGAACTGAAAGGTCGCCAGTTGGATTCCCAGTCGGGGCACATGCCTAGATTGCAGGCTAGGTGCCCAGGTGAGGGCATGTGAGAGGCAACTGATCAATGTACAGTATCTCTTGCACATTGATGTTTCTCTCCCTCTCTTTCCCCCTCCTTTCCCCCTCTCTAAAAATAAATAAATAATATCTTTTTTAAAAGATCACCTCACACCTGTCAGAATGGCTATCATCAAGTCAACAAACAAGTATTGGCGACGATGTGGAGAACAGGGAACCCTTGTGCACTGTTGGTGGGAATACAGATTGGTGCAGCCACTGTGGAAAGCAATCTGGAGTTACCTCAAAAATTTTAAATGGAAAAAAATGAAAAAAATTGTAATGGGCCCTGGCTGAGTGGTTCAGACAGTTGGAGCATCATCCTGTACACCAAAAGGTTGCTGGTTCGATTCCTGGTCAGGGTGCAAGCAAGTGTGACCCGGATCTGGACTCTCACGGTTCCCAGTCCCTGCATGGATCCCAGTCTGGGTGTGTACGAAGGCAACTGATCCATGCTTCTCTCCCATCAATGTTTCTCTCTCTCCCTTCTGCTCTGTCTCTAAAAAAGCAAATTATCAGTGCAATGAAAGAGATGAATATATTTCTGTAACAGAGAATAATAGAGGAAACCAATTTAGAAGGTATTGCCATGAAAATTTCTTTACAATGATATTCAAGCAAAAACCTAAAGGATGAAAGGAAAACAGATATCAAACCAGGAGAAGAGTGATTCAACTAGCAGAGGGAAGAATAAGGGCAAAACATCAGAAGGAATGAAATATTTGTAAACCTTACCGGTTTTCACCCCTTTTGTCATACTTCTTGTATCTGAAATGACAGTTCTCATATTCATTTATTTTCATTTGCTCATCTATTTGATTTTAAATATTTTCACTTACCAGGTGCCGAGTACAATTCTAGGTGCTCTAATCATGAGCGGAGAAGGGCGAACACTGTGCTTTCATGCCATAATAAAAGATCGAAATTGTTGAGGGTCATAAAAGAAGGAAGATGGGTCGTAGAAATGCGATACACGTTGTCTCGGCATATTTTCTTACTTTTAAAATTTGCATTAACTCTCATCATGAATTTCTGTTATTTGTACTATTTGTATATTTTGATTCTTTTTACATAGAATTCAGGAAGATGTTGTATGTTTTTTTAAATTTATATGCTATTTAATGAAATGCTTTCTCTATTTGTAATATTCCTAAGGGATTTCCAAGAACTTTCTTAGTTATTTCAATAAAAAGACTTTGTTGGGCACTAGCTGGTATGGCTCAGTGGATTGAGTAATGGTCTGTGAATCAAAGGGTTGACAGTTCGATTCCCAGTCAAGGCACATGCCTGGGTTGTGGGCCTGGTCCCCTGTCAGGGGAGTGCAAGAGGCAACCACACACTGCTGTTTCCCTCTCTTTCTCCTTCCCTTCCCTTCTCTCTAAAAATAAATAAATAAAACCTTTTTTTAAGAAAAGACTTTGCTGGTATTATCTTAAAAAAAAAAAAAAGCAAATGTCCTCAAGTGAGGATTAAAAAAAAAGAAAAAGAATGTACGCACCCCTATATTCATTGCAGCATTATTTACAATAGCCAAGATTTGGAAGCAACCCAAGTGTCCCTCAGTAGATGAGTGGATAAAAAAATTGTGCTACATTTACACAATGGTACATACTGTTTGGCCATTTAAAAAAAAAAAGGAAAGAGAAGAAGGAAATCTTACCCTTTGCAACAGCATGGATGGACCTGAAGAGCATTATGCTAAGTAAAATAAGCCAGTCAGAGAAAGACAAGTACCATATGATTCCACTCATATGTGGAATCTAATGAACAAAATAAACTAACAAACAAAATAGAAACAGACTCATAGATAGAGAAGAGACTGATAACTGCCAGAGGGAAGTAGGGTTGGAAGGCTGGGTGAAAAAGGTGAAGGGATTAAGGGAGAAAAAACACCTCATAGAGACAGACTACAGTGTGGTGATTACCAGAGGGAAAGGGGGATGGGAGGAGGTTATGGAGGGTAAAGGGGGGTAAATGGTGATGGAAGGAGACTTGAGTTGGGGTGGTGACCACACAATAAAATCTAGTTCATGTATTGTAGAGTTGTACACCTGAAACATATATAATTTTATTAACCAATGTCACCCCAATAAATTTAACTTTAAAAAAAATATTTGACAAGACCTGTGATAGTATGGTTTGTGAAAACTGTTTAAACATTACCTATGTTGCCATGAACATCAGAGAGTTTTAATTAGTTGCTTGAGGTCACACAGTTAATAAATATAGAAGAAATGTATGATGTTAGACCTTGAAGAGAGTTTCAGGGTATGATAGTCAGCTTCCCACATTTTCCAGGTGAAATTAAAATACAACAAGAGAGATAAAAATAATAAGAAAATGGGAACAAAAGAGAGAGAAACACAACAAAAATACATAAATAAAATACGACATGAGAAAGTGATTTCCCCAAGGTCTTATGCCTCCCAATTTGACTCCTCCCATCAACGCTCACTCCATCACTCTTCTGGCAAAGAAACTCACCCCCAAGATGTTATTTTTCCTGTTACAAATTATGAATGCCTTTCCTGGGAGCTCTGCCATAATTCCTGGAATGGGGTGGCATTCCCCAGAAAACAAACAGGACAAATTGTTCTAGCCCAGGTCTTGAAACATCTCAGCCTAAGAAGCAAATTCTAGAGCCACATGGTGTGTTGAGGTCAGGCAGAGAGAGAAAGGCTAACAAATGTCAAGCCACCTCTTGGGTTCAGGCCAGGCTGTGGAGCTCCAGGAGGCTGTGGTAGAAAGGGCAGGCAGTCCAGAGGTGTGGCAGGCCCACCAATAACTCCTACATGCAACCTGAGTGATATTTCAAAGAAAATTTTTCTCACTATAAAAGTAACTCTTACTGTGGAAAACTCAGAAAATACTAGAAAGTGTAAAGACAAAATAAACTTTAATTCAAAAATAAGCACATATCCCACTATCCATAGGAAATAACCACTGTTAACATTATGATGCTCTTTTTCTGGTATATGAATATTAATTTATTACCAGATTGGAACCATCCTAAAAGTTCATCACTTTGTATATTGCTCTTTTCCTCCCTGGATGTAACATTCCTTTTTATGATTAATATTTCATTGGATGTGTATACCAGAATTTGTTTACCCATTCATTCATTGATGGACATTTGGACTATTTCCACCATATATTATCTAATTTTATCCATTATCTCTTTTTATTCTCACTAAAACCCATTTTTAACAAGGGGGAAACCAAGGCTCAAAAAAAAAGGTCGGGTGATTTGCCTAGGGTTCCCGGGGGGAGCGAGAAAGGGAGCAGGGGGTGGGCCTGGGGGTGACGACCAGGGCTGGCGGGCTCACCACATTGTCATGTCATGGTGAGGCCTGAGTTTCTGATGAACCCTGATGGAAGCGTGGCCCGGGTGATGAGGGACAGCTGACCAGAGAATGTTTCCTGGAGTGTGTGACATCTGAGTCATAGTCCCTCTGAAGGAGAGACAGAACTCCAGTTCTGCTGAGCCAGGATGGCTAGGGACCCAGGCCAGCACAGGGGTGGATCAGCAGGAGGGCTTGGTACACACACATGAGTGTGTTTTGTTGACCCCTGGGGAGCAGCCACAGGATCTTTCCAGAATTTCTGACTTGGCTACTGGGATTTTTTTGCTCTGAGTCACATTCATTTTAAAGGTAACTGTTTCCTTGAGACCTGGGGTAACAGTCTTTGGAATTGACATTTCACTTCTCAGTCAGTGTCTTACTGGAGGTCTTTTGTTCTAGTCTAGGGATCACAACTCAGTGCCTGCAGAGGCCAGAAATGAGTAAGTAATACAACAGAACAAGATGAGTGAGAAAGGGCAACTGATATTCAACTAAGCGGCAATAGGGAATGGTATAGAGTGTGACAAACTGGAGAGCTTATGCTTTTTCTCAGGAGGCAGCCCCCCCGCCCCACCCCCACCCCTAGAATATAGGCCCTGTATTGTTGGAGCAGACTTTTCAAGAGAAACAGAAATCTGGATTTTTTTGTGTGTGAAATCTCCTAATCTCAGTATGTGGGATTTTTATAAAACACTGTGCTGATCAGTGTTTATTAAAAAGACAAACAAAACATTTTCTAGCTAGCGTGGGGCCCCGTGCACTCTTTTTGACAGTTCTGCTCTTGTTGAAGTTACTCAAGATCAATTAAATGTTCAAGCACAAGTTATTGAGGATTTCATGCAGGCCTCTGTGGAAGGCACTGGGGAAAGGTTCAGTGAATGTCATTCATCACTATTGTGCACTTTCTCTGTGCTGGTCCCTGATCTGGGCCCCATGGACACATATGAACATGGACTTAACTCTCAAGAGACCAGGGGAAGGAAATGTCACCTTCATGCTCTGGAGAACAGATCTGCAGTCAGAAGCATTGATAAAAAGATCGTGAGGACAGTCCAGACGGTTGTCACAAAGCAACACTTTGCTCCCCTGTTCAGGGCACAGGATGCCCTGACATCCAACCACCAGGCCCTGAGTCCCCAAGTTTGAGTGTAGACAGGCATATTTTGCTGCCTTTTAGTCCTCCCTCTGACATCTTTGACTTAGGCTCTATCTTTATCCGCCAGGCCACCTTTATTTCCCTGGAACACTATTCTCTCACAGAACACAGCCCAAGGCCCACTCTGCTCTTCTGATAGAAGCAGCAAAAGGCTATCACAGCAGCTCCTGTGTCTCCAACCAACCCCTTCTCCCTCATAGCCCTTCTCTGCCTTCCCCATCAGCAGGTCTCCATATTCTCAACACTCTGGAAACAGAATTCCTTGGGAGGCTTTAAAAAATACTAGTGAGCCCAGAAATAAACCCACATTTTTAAAAATTTTTATTGTTATTCAATTACAGTTGTATGTCTTTTCTCCCCATCCCTCCACCCCACCCCAGCTGAACCCACCTCCCTCCCCCACCTCCACCCTCCCCCTTGATTTTGTCCATGTGTCCTTTATAGTAGTTCCTGTAATCCCCTCTTCCCACTGTCCCCACCCCACTCCCCCCTGGCTATTGTTAGATTGTTCTTAACTTCAATGTCTCTGGTTATATTTTGTTTGCTTTTTTCTTCTGTTGATTATGTTCCAGTTAAAGGTGAGATCATATGGTATTTGTCCCTCACTGCCTGGCTTATTTCACTTGGCATAATGCTCTCCAGTTCCATCCATGCTGTTGCAAAGGGTATAAGCTCCTCCTTTCTCTCTGCTGCGTAGAATTCCATTGTGTAAATGTACCATAGTTTTTGGATCCACTCGTTTGCTGATGGGCACTTAGGTTGCTTCCAGTACTTGGCTATTGTAAATTGTGCTGCTATGAACATTGGGGTGCACAGGTCTTTTGGATTGGTGTTTCAGGGTTCTTAGGGTATAATCCCAGCAGCAGAATTGCTGGGTCAAAGGGCAGTTCCATTTTTAGTTTTCTGAGGAAATTCCATAGTGTTTTCCACAGTGGCCTCATCAGTCTGCATTCCCACCAACAGTGCACTAGGGTTCCCTTTTCTCCGCATCCTCTCCAACATTTGTTTGTGGATTTGTTTATGTTGGCCACTCTAACCAGTGCGAGATGGTACCTCATTGTGGTTTTAATTTGCATCTCCCTGATGGCCTGTGATGCTGAGCATCTTTTCATATGTCTCTGGGCCCTCTGTATGTCTTCCTTGGAGAAGTGTCTGTTCAAGTCCTTTGCCCATTTCTTAATTGGGTTGTTTGTCTTCCTGGAGTGGAGTCGTGTGAGTTCTTTATCTATTTTGGAGATCAGGCCCTTGTCTGAGGTATCATTAGCAAATATGTTTTCCCATACTGTTGGTTCTCTTTGTAATTTGGTGTTGTTTTCTTTAGCCATGCAAAAGCTTTTCATTTTGTTGAGGTCCCACTTGTTTATTCTTTCCTTTATGTCCCTTGCTTTAGGGGACATGTCTGTGAGGATGTTGCTGCGTGGAATGTCTGAGATTTTCCTGCCAATGTTTTCCTCTAGGACTTTTATGGTGTTACAACTTATATTTAAGTCTTTTATCCATCTTGAGTTTATTTTCCTGTGTGGCGTAAGTTGGTGATCGAGTTTCATTTTTTTGCATGTAGCTGTCCAGATCTCCCAACACCATCTGTTGAAGAGGCTGTTTTTGCTCCATTTTATGCTTCTGCCTCCTCTGTCAAATATTAATTGACCATAAAGACTTGAGTTTATTTCTGGGCTCTCTGTTCTGTTCCATTGGTCTATGTGCCTGTTTTTATGCCAGTACCAGGCTGTTTTGATTACAGTAGCCTTGTAATACAGTTTGATATCAGGTATTGTGATCCCTCCTGCTTTGTTCTTCTTTCTCAAAATTGCTGCAGCTATTCAGGGTCATTTATGGTTCCATATAAATTTCTGAAATGTTTGTTCTATATCTGTGAAATATGTCTTGGGTACTCTAATAGGGATTGCATTGAATCTATAAATTGCTTTGGGTAGTATGGCCATTTTGATGATGTTAATTCTTCCAATCCATGAGCATGGTACATGCTTCCATTTGTTTGTGTCTTCCTTAATTTCTTTCTTCATTGTTGTGTAGTTTTCTGAGTACAGGTCTTTTACCTCTTTGGTTAGGTTTATTCGTAGGTACTTTATTTTTCTTGTTGCTATATCAAATGGGATTTTTTTCCTGATTTCTGTTTCTGCAGTTTCGTTGTTGGTGTACAGGAATGCCTTTGATTTCTGAGTATTGACTTTGTATCCAGCTGTTTTGCCAAATTCATTTATTAGGTCGAGTAGTTTTTTGGTGGAGTCTATAGGGTTTTCCATGTACACTATCATGTCATCTGCAAACAGTGACAGTTTCATTTACTCCTTTCCAATTTGGATGCCTTTTATTGCTTTTTCTTGTCTGATTGCTGTGGCTAGGACTTCCAATACTATGTTGAATAGGAGTGGTGAGAGAGGGCATCCTTGTCTTGTTCCTGATCTCAGTGGGAAAGCTCTAAGTTTTTGTCCATTGAGTGTGATGTTGGCTGCAGGTCTCTCATATATGGCCTTTATGATGTTGAGGAATGCTCCCTCTTTTCCCACTTTGCTGAGTGTTTTTATCAGAAATGGGTGCTGTATCTTATCAAATGCTTTTTCTGCATCTATTGATATGATCATGTGATTTTTGTCTTTGCTGTTGTTAATGTGATGTATTATGTTTATTGATTTGCAAATATTGTACCATCTTGCATCCCTGGGATGAATCCCACTTGGTCATGGTGTATGATCTTTTTAATGTATTGCTGGATGCGGCTTGCCAATATTTTGTTGAGAATTTTTGCATCTATGTTCATCAGCGATATTGGCCTGAAGTTTTCTTTCTTCATTGTGTCTTTATCTGGTTTTGGGATTAGGATGATGCTGGCTTCATAAAAAGAGTTTGGGAGTCTTCCATCAGTTTGGATTTTTTCGAATAGACTGTGAAGGATAGGGGTTAGCTCTTCCTTAAATGCTTTGTAGAATCCTCCTGTGAAACCATCTGGTCCAGGGCTTTTGTGTGTTGGGAGTTTTTTGATGACTGTGTCAATTTCGTCTGCTGTTATTGGTCTGTTCAGGTTTTCTGCTTCTTCTTCATTCAGTTTTGGAAGATTATATTTTTCTAGAAATGTGTCCATTTCATCTAGATTTTCAAATTTCTTGGCATACAGTTCTTCATAGTAATTTCTTACAATCCTTTGTATTTCTGTGCTATCAGTTGTAATCACTCCTCTTTCATTTCTAATTGTGTTTATTTGGATCCTCTCTCTTTTCTTCTTGATGAGCCTACTTAAAGGCTTGTCGATTTTGTTTATCTTTTCAAAGAACCAGCTCCTGGATTCATTGATCCTTAGAATTGTGCTTTTAGTCTCTATGTCATTTAACTCTGCTCTGATCTTGGTTATTTCCTTCCTTCTGCTTGCTCTGGGCTGTCTTTGTTGTTGTTCCTCCAGTTCTTGTAAGCGTAGGGTTAGGTTGTTTGTTTGAAATGTTTCTATCTTCTTAAGGTAGGCATGTATTGCTATGAACTTCCCTCTCAGGACTGCCTTTGCTGTGTCCCATAGGTTTTGGGTTGTTGTGAGTTCATTTTCATTTGTTTCCAGAAAGTTTTTGATTTCTTCCCTAATCTCGTTCTTGACCCATTCATTGTTTAATAGCATGCTATTCAGACTCCATGATTTTGAGTGTTTTGGGTTTTTTTCCTTTCGGGTTGGTTTCTAGTTTCAGTCCCTTGTGGGCAGAGAAAATGCTTGATATGATTTCAATTTTCTTGAATTTATTGAGGCTTGCTTTGTGTCCTATCAGTGGTCTATCTTTGAAAAAGTTCCATGGACACTTGAAAAGAATGTGTATTTTGCTTCTTTGGGATGAAAAGCTCTATATATATATCAGTTAAGTGCATTTCCTCTAGGGTGTTGTTAAGTGACACAATATCCTTGTTGATATTTTGTTTGGAAGACTTGTCCATTTTTGATAGTGGGGTGTTGAAGTCCCCTACTATAATTGTGTTGCTGTCAATATCTTTCTTGAAATCCTCCAAGATTTTCTTTATGTATTTGGGTGCTCCTATGTTGGGTGCATATATATTTACAATGTTTATGTCTCCTTGGTGGATTCTTCCTTTGAGTATTATGAAGTGACCTTCTGGGTCTCTCTTTATGGCCCTTCTTTGGAAGTCTATTTTGTCTGATATGAGTATTGCTACCCCTGCTTTTTTTTTCCTGTCCGTTTGCTTGGAAAATTTGTTTCCAGCCCTTCACTTTCAGTCTGTGTAAGTCTTTTGTCCTGAGATGGGTCTCTTGTAGGCAGCATATGTGTGGGTCATGTTTTCTTATCCATTCAGCTATTCTATGTCTTTTGATTGGAGCATTTAATCCATTTACATTTAAAGTTATTATCAATAGGTAGTTATCCATTGCCTTTTTTTCATACCTATGTTCCTCTCTCTTTCTCTTTTCCTTCCTTTCCTTAAAGCAGTCCCTTTAGCAGCTCTTGCAGAGCTGGTTTGGTGGAAGTGTATTCTTTTAGACTTCTTTTGTCTGGGAAACTCTTTATTTGGCCTTCTATCTTGATTGAGAGCCTTGCTGGGTAAAGTAGTCTTGGTTGCAGGGCTCTGGTTCTCATTACTTGGAATATTTTTTGCCATTCTCTTCTGGCTTGGAGCGTTTCCATTGAGAAGTCAGTTGCTAACCTTATTGGGGCTCCCTTGTATGTTACTTCCTTTTTCTCCCTTGCTGCCTTTAAGATCCTCTCTTTGTCTTGGAGATTTGCCATTTTAATTATGATGTGTCTTGCAGTGGGTCTCTTTGGGTTCCTCTTGCTTGGGACTCTCTGTGTTTCCTAGATTTGGGTGACTTTTTCTCTCCTCAGATTACAGAAATTTTCCATCATTACTTTTTCAAACAGGTTTTCTATCCCTTGCTCTTCTTCTTCTCCTTCTGGTATTCCTATTATATGGATATTGTTACGTTTCATGTTGTCCTGCATTTCCCTTATTACCTCTTCATTCTTTCTGAGCCTCTTTTCCTTTTCTTGCTCTTTCTGGGTGTTTTTTTCTACTTTGTCCTCCAGCTCGCTGATCCGATCCTCTGCTTCATCAAGTCTGCTTTTCATTCCTTCTACTGTGTTCTTCAATTCAGAAATTGTATTCTTCATTTCCTCTTCGCCCTTGTTGATAGTTTCTATTTCCTTTTTCATGTTGGTATAGTTTGCATTGAGTTCATTGTAGTTTCCCTGTCATTTATGGTAGCTCTCTGTGAGCTCAGAGAGTTCAGTGAGCTTCCTGATGACCATTGCTTTGAACTCAGTATCTGATAGTTGAGTTGCCTCTTTTTCAGTTAACATTCTTTCTGAGGCTTCCTCCTTTCCTTTCATTTGGGAATTCTTTGTCTTCCCATTGTTTGTGAGACTCTTCTTGTTAGCCTCTGCTTCTTAAATTGATGTATTCTGACTCCCTGGGTTTATGGTATGAACTTCTATGGTAGAATGCCAATGGGATTCAGTGGTGCTGTCTCCTTAATCTCCTGTGCTCACTGGTTTTGAGCTGATGTTTATGGGTGTAACACAGTCTAACTCTGGTCTTTTCAGCACTCCAGGTTTTCTTGTCTCACCTGTGGGAAAAAGAGGAATGGGGGAAAAAAAAAAAAAAAAAGGAAAGAAAGAAAGAAAGGAGGGAAAAAGGGAATAGAAAAGCAAAGGAAGGAAGGAAGAAGGGATAGAGAGATCAGAGGCAAGGTAAGAAAGAATTTTAACAAAAATTAAAACAACAGAATAAATAAAAGAAGGCAGGAAGAAGGATTAAAAAAGGTAAAGGATGGAAGGAAGAAGGAATAAAAAAAAGAAAGAAGGACAGAAAGGAAGAAGGAATTCAGGGGGAAAGGAGGAAAGAAAAAAAGAAAAAGAAAAAAAAAAGTCTTCCGCTGGCTTTAAACCGGTCAAGTTAGTTCTGCTGGTCTTCCTGTCTGTGGAACGGGAGGGGGTGGTTGGAAGGATTGGTTTCACTTTTCTCCCTTCCTGAGCCACACTCTTCGGTGTTGTTCAGCCTTCAGTCTAGTTCCTCTGGGTGCTTCTGCTCCCCACTAGGCCTTTAGTTCACCAGCTGTGCTGTCCTTGAGTTGCACCAGTTAGGGGCAACTCACACTCCCCCTTCTTGCTCTTTGCTGTCTTAGATGCTAGGGGCTCTTGGTGCTGCTATGGGGTAGTTCAGCCCCCTACTGGGTTGAGTCTTTCCGGGGAATGCAGTCTCCCCTAGCCCTGCAGTTCCCCTCTGCTGGGCGTTCTGCCTTCCTCCTAGAGAGCCAGTAGGCCCTGCAGAGTTCTGTGTGCAGGGGCTAGGTTGGAGTTTTTCAGAACCGGTGCTTTTGGGTGTGGTCGCCTGCAGGCAGCCAAGCTGTTGATCGGGTTGTGTGGCTGATCTCCGCTTGGGACTTGGGTTGGCTGCCGATCCCCCACTTTGGGTCTGTGCACAGGGGCAGCCAGCCACTGATCCGATTGTGCGCCCACCCAGGTGCTTTTTGTCTGTGCGCCCAGGCAGCCGGGCCGCTTATCAGGGCGCCCGCCCACCCGGGGTTTCAGGTGTGGGCCCCTAATTCGCTAATTCGAGTGCGCGCCAGCCGGGCTTCAGGTGAGCGCCGGGGCTGCTTTTCCGCGTTCACAGTCCAGGGGCTGAGGGGGGAGGGGCGCCAGAGGCCGGGGCTGCTGCGGAGAGTTCTCTAACTAGCTACTACGAGCCACTATTTTCTTTTCCTTTTTGAGGAATTCTTCCTATTCAAGCCCCCCTGGTCCAAACAATCACCTGGCTGCTCACACAGCCCAGCCTGGCTCTCTCCCAAGAATCCTGCAGCAGACCCTGCGCCTGGGCCAGGGCTTCAGTCGCCCTCGTCCCCGAGTGTGGGTCCCGGGGATCTTATTGTCCTTAAGCACTCTTCTTACCGTCAGATCTTTCGATGTCCTCTATCTTTCGTCTCCGATCTTCATATATGCTGGAATACCATTGGCTGTTCGCTCTGCTCCTCACATCAGCTAGGTATTTCACTGGCATTGAGGGGAAGTGGACTCCGCTCCCACCTATCTCACCGCCATATTCTCATCTCTCTCTCCTGACTTTTTTTTTAAAGCACCAGTTCATACCCATCTTGTCAAAATAAGTAGCACTCAAGTGTAGATTATTTTGTTATCAAATTAGGTGGCAAAGGATTGTGTTTATTTAAAAACTACTGGTGTGCTAGATGAATACATTGACCTAATCAAATTAAGCATTCATTGTAACATTTCTAACTCACAGCAAAGCAACAGTCAGAAAATTTAAAGAATACTTCACCACAGCAGAATATCTTCACAAAAATAAAAAACGAAAAAGACAGACTGCAACCAAGTCCAAGTAGCTCTTTTACTAACCAGGCAAGGAAACTATTTACTGATGATGAGTTCATTAAATCATATTTAATTACAGTAGACAAAGAAATGTATTAAGAAAAAATAAAATTTGTTTAAGACTACTAGCCACTAAATGAGAACAGTTGCTCAAATAGATGAAGAAATTGGGAACAACACTGATAACAATTTCAAAAGCAGGTGAATGATTTCAATTGGTTTTTCTTGGCTCTTGATGATTTAACAGATGTTACCAGGGCTGTTACTGTTGTTTATTTGAGAAATCAATGATGAGTTTTAAGTGACTCAAGAATTAGCCTCTATGAACAGTTCGGTGGAATAACTACAGGCAAGAATATTTTTTAAGACATTGAAAAAACACTAATTCAGTACAAACTAAAGTGGAATCTGCTAAGGTGTGTTACAACCAATGTTGGTGAAAATATATGTGAAACAGAAAAAGCCTTAGTTGGACAAATTTACAAAGCTTGTGAAAATGTAAGGTGTTTAAAGCCTATAATTATTCATTGTATTATTTATCAGCAGGTGCTCTGCAAAAATTATTTGAATCTATTATATGATATTAAGCCAGTACTGTCAATTGTGAACTTCCTTTGCTCTTGTGGGCTTAATCATCAATTCCAGGAATTTTTGTTAGAAATAGACTTACCCTACCACATAGCAGTTTGATGTCTTAGCAGGGCTAAAGTTTTACTGTTTGTTTGTTTTGTTTTCCTTTGCTTCAGAAAGCTTCCGTTTCCATTTGGTCCAATGCATGGGAGAGGGCTCCATGGTGATTAAAATGATGACAAGTGGTTTCAGGGAGAGGCTCAGGCAAAAGCCAGATACCAGGGGAATGCAGAGGGGCCCCTCAAAGGCTTCTGGGCTCCAAAGGCTCCTAGCTGTGCTTGAGGGTGAGACTTAGAAGAGATACTCACCCAGCCCGGCCTGGGAAATGGCCAGCCTGTGGAGGTCAGTCAGATAGTCACCCATCTTCCTGATCCAGGGTTCCTCATCCAGGAAGTGGTTCTTCAAGAAGTCACAGAGATGAGAATCTATGATGGTAGGACCCAAGGCATGCATGTTCAAAAGGGCCTGGTTCAGGTTCTTCTAATGACCACAGCGGCTTCCATGGCATCCTCTCATCTTGGGAAGGCTTCAGAACATCCTGGAAGAGAACGTGGCCACTACACTGGTTTGGCATCTTTAAGAGATCCTCAGAGCCCCCAAGCTTCTCCTTGACCAACTTAGGAAAGAAGTGGCCCATGCCCTCTAGAACCATACCACTGAGGTTGAAATAGAAACCCAGAGAGTGGTAAGCGTAGGAGGCCTGCAGGTGCAGGTTGACCGGGCAGTTGATGGCAGCCTCCACCTTGGTGGAATTATTCTGATGAATTTGGAAGCCCATGGTTGTTTGGAAATAAAGAGTTAAGGTCAAAAAACAGTGTTGGCTGGTCTCAGAAGCTGAGGATAGCTGAGGCAGTTCCCAAGGTGGTGACTGAAATGAAGTTGGAGGGTGGTTGGAGGCTGGAAGGAGGGGCGTCCCTAGGTCTGTTCTGTCCAAACACTGTTGAAGCAAGAGACAGATCTAAGGACTGCTGAGGGCACTGCCTACTGTGGTTTTGAACCCAAGGCTCAGTTTGAAATTTTTCTGAATGGGAATAACCACCCCCAGCAACAACTATCAAGCACTGAATGGCTTTGATAAGTAGCTTTTGTTGCAGACTTGAGAATGTTTCTCAATGAATTCAACTTAAAGTTACAAGGCAAAATATCATATGTATACATAACTTATACTGCTATAATTTTGATAACATTGTTTGAATCACAAGTAACATCAAGCTACTTCATGCACATGAAGTCAAAAGTTCAAACAAAAAGCACGATCTCACATAAATTTGTAGTAGCTATATTTCCCAAGCTCAACAACAGTTCTAGCAGCATTTTTAGGACTTCGGTATAACTACAAAGGAAATTTCCATATTTCAAAATCCATTTAAATGTGCTATTAAAGCAATTCCACCTAACCTTCAAATGGCAATGGGTGACATGCTAAAAAACATGTATCAAGAAAAGAATCTGCCCTGGCTGGTGTGGCTCAGTGGATTGAGTGCTGGCCTGTGAACCAAGGGGTCGCTGATTCAATTCCCAGTCAGGGCACGTGCCCGGGTTGTGGGCCAGTGTCCCAGTAGGAGGCACACAAGAGGCAACCACACATTGATGTTTCTCCACCTCTCGTTCTCCCTCCCTTCCCCTCTCTCTAAAAACAAATAAGTAAAATTTAAAAAAAGAATCTAATACAATAGAATTCTACAAATGCCTTGCAAATGATGAATATGCTCAAGTAAAATCATAAACTTTGCATGATAACATTTGGCAGTAGCTATTGTGAAAGACAGTTTAAAAAATTCATTACAAATTCAAACTAACAGATAAACATTTGTGATAGAATTTGATAGGAAACACTAACTTTGAATCGCACTAAGCAAAATATTATACAGAGTTAATTATTTTCATTGTAGATTTGTATTTTAAGA
Organism: Desmodus rotundus; assembly: GCF_022682495.2. Classification (NCBI taxonomy): domain Eukaryota; kingdom Metazoa; phylum Chordata; class Mammalia; order Chiroptera; family Phyllostomidae; genus Desmodus; species Desmodus rotundus. Next base: position 96,582,330 of record NC_071387.1, read on the forward strand.
ATTGTACTGAATTATTATATTTTTAATCTTGTCAATATTTTGCTCATTATACAAGTACCCACATAATACATTATTCTCATTTTTGCTTGTTGTCCCAACACCACCAAAAATATTTACTATTTATCCTTTACAGAAAATGTTTGCCAACTCCTGCTGTAGGAAATGCAAACAATCTATAGTGACAGAAAGCAGATCAATTGATGGCTGCTTGCAGATGAGGGGCTTGCAGAGGGCAAGTAGGAGAGGAAACAAAGGGTCACAAGGAAACTTTCGGGGGGATAGGTTATGTTCACTATTGTGAAGGTTTTGTGGGTGTACACATGTCAAAACAAAATTTTGTGCTTCAAATACATGGAATTTGTAGTTTAGTTATACCACAATTATGCTGTTTTAAAAAATTCTGTTAGTGACATAAATTACAATGACTGTTGAATTCACAGTTTCACAAGTTTCCTATGTGTAATTCTGGGCACACCGTGGGAAAGAATGGGATTCTGAAAGTTGGAATAGGAATGTCTTACTGAACCATGATGAAACAGAAAATCTTAAAACCCAAATATCTGAGTCTCTCATGCCAGAAGTATCTTTACTTCTGAAGAGACTAGTATCCCTTCTTGAAAACCCAGTGATAACCTCATCTGCAACAGACTCCTTGGAAGGGGATGATTGTCCTCCTTAAGACCACCACCACCACTGTGCCGTCAGGCCCTATTGACAAGGTCAAGTGTCAGTGCACTCCAGAAGCTTTCGGTGCATGCTATAACCCAGGAGAAAATAACATAGAGCGAAAGAATTTTAAGATTTTGCTCATATAGATCAGCAGAAACCTGGGGACTATGTGTAGAAGGGGATAATAAGGGTATTAGACCAAGTAGAACAAAATGCAGCACTAGGTTGGGTTAAATTCATTGATATGGGTGCACTTGCTAGAGTCTGGATTTAATGTGTATGCTCATGCAGCTGGAGATGCCTGTAATAGTTTACTTGGTTGACTGAAAATTGAACTTGATGGTGGCCTACTTTTAATAAAGTTGATATGCCAGAACTTCCTTGCCATGGTGCAGAGTAGGAAACCCAAAGGCTTCAAGAAACAGGAATATCAGAGTATACTTACATGAAATCAACATACACATCCCCTAACTATATTCTACCAGAAAGCCTGTAAGACACTTTCTTCACTAAGGCCCTGAAAAACACAATGAGGGAAGCATCTGCATTACTAAAAAGCTATGTTATTGCTATTTGTGTAAGCCCGGTACTACCATGGAGGGCACTACCATTGAAAAGAGCTCCCTCATTTCAGTGGGGACAATGAGAACCTGCAGTGGTAGAGGCCAAATGACAGCACGCTACCACCAAAGACGAGATGAGTGCATCTGTTGTAAAGGGCAGCAGAGATATACTGGTAATCAGAATGCCTTGGCCCACAGTAACCTTGGCAGTGGCTAATCTGTTATCATAGTCCTAAGAACAAATAGTTGTGCGGCCTACTAAAGAATTGCTTGATCTTTGTAACAAAGGAGAAAATCTTGCTCTGGTAGCCAAAAACCTGTCTTGGGTAACCACAGTGCAGAGCCATGGTCTCTCCCAGTTTCTAGACCTAAGTCAGCATAGATTCAGAGCCCCTCGATTGAATGGGGAGGTTGGGTCTCCTTGAGGAAGGAACTATGACCTGTTTACTGGAGTGACTATGCATTAGAATACCCACACTTTTCGAGGATACTAGATACTGGCTCTGAATTGGCACTAATTTCTGAGGATCCAAACGCCACTGTGGCCCACCAATCAAAGTGGGGGCTTAAGGTGGTCAAGGAATAGATGGAGTCTTAGTTCAATCCCAACTCACAAAGGGGTCACTGATCCTTGGTTTTACCCTGTGGTTATTTCCAAGCGCCTAAGAGTATAATTGGAATAGGTATCTATGGCAACTGGCAGGATCCCTACATTGGGGATGATCCATGGAGTGAGAACATATGGCAGGAAGGACTCAGCGAAAGTCCCTGGAACTTCAACTGCCTATCAAGATAGTTAACTAGGAGCAATATC